>NW_012115044.1:4833785-4861131 GCF_000951035.1 Colobus angolensis palliatus
GCACACATATACACACACACACACATATATATCCAACGCCTAGCACATACAGCCTTTAGTACCTACATACACAGAAAACACAGGAAACAACTCTCATCCATATGTTTTACTATTTAACACTTAACCAGGCAAAAACTACACTTATATTGGGGCAAGCTGAGCAAAAAAGAGGACCTGGTGAAAAGTTAAGAGGCAGAATGTCCTCTGAGAGTCTAAAGAGCACAACACATGCTATGCATCCACAGCCCTGTGTCTTCTGCCTATTCTACATCTTAAGCAGTCTGGAGGCTTGACTGTAAGTATCTGATTTTGGTGATCATTTGCCACTTACATGGGATCTTCCTTTACAGAACAACAAAGGATTTTTGAAGCATGGATTGAAACTGAAACTTCTTATAAGGTATATATCATACTAAGAACAAATGTGACTTTGCTATACCATGGTTGACTCTTGGCAGTCTTCAAACTACATTTTAAATATATGGCATTTACATCACTTAAGGTCTGGTCCCATCATTCCTCTTCAGCTCAAATTCTGCCAGTCACCAATAAACTTGATGATTCCTGGAGCATGTACTCATACCTGCAATGCCTGACCACTCCTGACACTAGATAAAGCCTTAAATTGTAGAAAAAGCCTAAACAGAAAAAGCTTGGTACATTTTCAGACTGTTACTTTTATCTAGTTACTAAGTTGGCCAAAAAAAAAAAAAGTGATCTAAAAATAATTGTCTTTTTCTTCTGTCTTTGAGTACATATAGTTTGTACTCAAAAAAATGGAATTGAATGTGTTGATTAAAATGATTTTGGGGATGATCAATTATAAGCCCCTCCACACACACCAAAAGAAGCCAGATATTTTTGCAAGACTGTATAAACACATCTTTAAGTTAAGCCTCCAGCTATCCTGGAGGAAGTATGAGAAATGCTGGAAAGGGCTGAAAGAAGTGAAATCTCCTACACTTACTTTTCTAAGATAACCACAACACATCAGTATCCAACAGTCACTGACAAAGATGCATTGCTGCTTCTGGAAATATCACCTGGCGGTTAAGGAAAAAGCCAGGCACTTCATTCTACTCCATCATTTGGTTTACAGTGTTTGGATTTGTAGCCACAGCTTTATCCTTTGCCAAAGATCCATACTGCACGCTGTCATTCACACTGCCAGACTGCAACGTCTGCCAGAATTTATGGCTACCACACTGCTCCCTCACTGTTAAGAGCAGATGGCAAGGCTGAGGGACAGCAGACTGCCTAAGGGCAGAGACAAGGGTGTGGGGAAGAGAGAATGTGGTAGCCACAGGGACACTCTTCATTCTCCAATAAGCCTGGGAAAGTTGACTTCCATGAATGTCTCTCCTTTCCTTAAAGGATTGTGGGTAAACTAAGATTAATAGTGAGCATCAGGAAGTTTGGGGAACTCTTAAAATTGATTGCAAAATGTTTGGTAGTGTTTATAGATTTGTCTTTTCTGAGGAGGTCTAGCTCCATAGATATTATAAGATAGTCTTGACCTTCTTCCCCCGGCCTTAAAGTATGGCATATCTCTCTATATTGCTATATGACATGGACAAGTCTGTTGAAACATTCTCAACCATTAGGATAGATTCTGCTTAGGATAGACTTAAAAAAAACAATGGTTTTTGATTCATGAACAAGTGACAGTAAAATATGAATCAAAGGCCTCATAACAAGAAATTCTAAAACAGATTTAGCATAAATTGCAGTAAGAAAACTTATTGCCGATATCCAGAGACTGGATGATTCAGGTGGTGTCATCTTTGTACAACAAAAGGTAGTGAGGGATCTTCACAGCAGTGGGAAAAAAATAAGAAAAGCAACTGACATCTATTCCCACCACTTCATCATCTATCACTGAGTGGAAAGCATATTGAGGGAAGAGGGATGAAATAAACGGGAGATTTCAAAGAGAAGGTGTGAGACAGGTTCAAGCAAATGAAAGGCCTAGTGTATCCTTATTCACATGCTACCTCTTCTGGCTAGCTTTCCCTGACTTCAACATCCATAGATAGGTGGCACATCTCCCTTGCTACTGCCATGACACTCAAATCCCACTCTAGTACTGCACTTATCAGGCACTGTGTATCTCTTTACATGCCTATCCCTCTCTCTAGTTTGTGTGCTCCCCAAAGATATGTATTTTGTCTTAATCATTTTTTAGTTCATGGTGCTTAATATATAATGGATTTAAAACATGCCATTAAACAAATGTGCAAAATAGGAAATTTCTGACAATTTCACTGATACTTAATGATGGGACAGAACTAGGAGTATGACCTTGCATGGTATACAATACACAACCACAATTGTAGTCTCTGCATACACATCCACATAAAACTTACTTTTAGATTCAGCCCACACAGTGTATTATAACTATACTGTCATTTTGGTTAAGTAAGGAAAAAGTAAAAAGATGGTCAATTTATGTTAGTGGCTTAGAATTCCCTCCCTCCCTCCCACCCTCCCTCTCTCCCTTCCCCCGTCCCTCCCTCCCTTCCTTCCTTCCTTCATTTCTTCCTTCCTTCCTTCCTCTCTCTTTCTCTCTTATTTTCTCTAATCCATCAAAATTCTATATATTTTAAACTTCAAAGTTCAAAGAATGATTTGAATTCCCAAAAGTCCAGCCCCATAGTTTTTTCATATGAGGAAATTAAAGCTCCGAGAAAGGAAGTGACTTGGCCAATGTCACCCAATCAATTTGTAGCAGGGCCCAAAGGCAGAGACTCAGGTCTTCTGATCTTAATCTTGCCACAGTATCGAGCTTGTACAATGTTTAATATACATCCCAAAACACAATAAAATAAACATCAATGGTATAATGACACTAATATTGTCAAGCCTTTAAAAATATTCTAAACTGTGTCAGTTAATTGTACAAATCTCTCTGGTTCTGCATCTTCCCATAGGAATTTAGAGGTTTTAACATTTCCAGGAATAGAATAAATCCAGGATAATAAAGACGTGGCAGAAAAACAAACTCTGCACATAGGGGGTTATGAAATCAGACTGAACACAGTAAAGGGTAAGCTGAAGACAATGTATAATTGGTAAATCAGTATGACAAGGCTGGCATTCCTCCCCATCTGTGTCCGTTGGCGTGGCTCCCCACACTTGCCTCTCTGAATTGTCTGAGAAGGTTTACAGTATGCTTGAAATGCCCCATTACTCTTTGTACCTGTAAATGCAAAGCTACTGTATGGTGCATCCTGAGGGTGGGAATTCTACCACCCATATTAGCAACTGGAAAGAGTGGAGGCATTGTTTAGTCACTTCAATCTCAGTCACTCCAACAATTCTATACCAGTGTTTTAAACAAGGGGTGGTACCACTTGCTGGGAGTGTTTGGAAATGTGTAGGGACTTTTTAATTATCACAGTAACTGAGGGCTTCTACTGGCACTTAATGACTAGGAATGACAGATGCCCCGCAATGCAGGGGGCTGTCCTGAACAACAAAGAACTGGCTTACCATAAATGCCACAAGCAGCCCCCACCTTGAGAATCACTGAGAGTATTCTGAGCTTCTGTGCCCTCTAGTCGCTCAATCAAGGAAAATCAAGAAGCCTGTGTCAAGCTTCAAGTATGGGAAAGCTCCCAAGCTTGCCTTTTGCTTGAATGGAGATGAAAGGTCTGTTGAATGAGAGATGCAAAATTTTAAAAAATATATTAGGTAAAGATTCATTTCGGGTTTGCCTGAGGGTACTATGAGTGTTTGGCTAAAGATGCTCTTGACAACTTCACTCCTTAAGAGTCAAAAGACTATTTAAAGCATAAAAGTTTCCCGATGATTAACCTGGAAATTCTAATGAGTTAATATATTTGAAGGTAGGGAAATTAGGGTGCCATCTCTGAAGCACAGTGGGAGAGTGTAAACCCGGACTTTCCTAGATATACAATGTAGGACAACTCCCTGTTACCATGGACCAGCCATGTGAAAATGAAAATACCAGCATATCTGAACACAGAACACAGCGCATCACCAACTTCACCTGGGATATACTTCTGAAATACAAGCCACCTTTGTGACCTTCACAGCTTTGCCAGTGAAGTGTGCAGTGCCACTCTAACCTCAACCTTTTGCCAGTTTATCTTGAATTTGTGAGGATCATCTTCGGTTTTCAGACCCAGCCCACCAGACTTACTCTTTCAGTCACCAGATTCATGGTTCAAGGAAGAAATCATGATTTTGTTTTCAATTCAACTTAGAAAACATTTATTAAACAATCACTCTTTCTTGGACTGCTTTGTGGTATATACAATAACACATCATTCATCCATGAAGTATTTATTGAATGTCTGTCCCTTGCTAGGTCCTATGCAATAGTCAATAGGCAATATAAAAAAATGAGTAAAATTAGGAGATAACCTGTCCTCAAAAAATTCACACTCTTATAGAGAAACAAGGGGTAAGATTCTTAGAGAGGGCTTATCAAGTCTTGGGCCGGGTTTTAAAAATTCCGATGAACTAGATTTAGAACCGTGGAGAAATGCAAGAAAACATTTCATGAAGAAACAGTGAGTTAAGTGCATATGCTTTCTTCCTCATTACTCATTCTCTGCAGTTCCATCCATAATTTTCCTATGTCTGAAAACCTCTACATTTAGACCCTAGTCTTCTAAGCATCCACTTCATTCTAGACTGTACCATACATTTTAGAATTTAATTAAATGCTGTCTTGAGCCACTCTGTATTTTCGTTATGTAACTATCTCTGTCTCCAGAGACACATGGTAGTCACTCTGAGTGTAGAAGCCACACTGTCTCTACTTCCTGTAGCTCACACAGGGACGTGCAAAGAACTGTGCATGCAGCTGATCAGACACATACTGCCTGATGGCTTGTTGGCTGGAATAGAAAAAAAGATGAGAAATTAGAGATGAAGATGAGGATTTAGGAGTTGTCAACAAAGACTGCGAGTGCAGTTGTATTTGAAAGTCATTGCAGCAACCATAATGCTTGAGCATCGAGCACAGGACCTTGTACAAAGTAGGCACTAAAGAAATAGTTTTTGAGTTTAATTGATAAGAGACTTAGTATTTCTATGGTGATTTCCGGGAAGCTAGACTGCTTCTGGGAAACATGTCATTTGCAGGAGGAGAGATCTGTAATTTTGTGTTCAAAGTTTGGCTCCTAATAATGGAGGTCACAGAACCTCCATTATCTTGCCCTAAATTGACCCCTTTTAATACCATGACAAAGGATTAATCAGGTTTGTCCTTCCTAGAACCACTGTGAATTGCTAAGAGAATGTGCATATTTGTTTCTTTTCTTTTCTTAGAGTTTTAAAGTAGTTGATATTGTCTGCCTGGTTTTTCTGCCCGGTTCTCTCTGATTTTGTTTCCAGTTGAGGCCAGGATACGGCTTTCTTCATCTATGACTCACAATTTTTGGCTACTGCTCCTTATGATTGCTGCACCCCCATCTCACATCTCATTACCCCCCCCCATTAAAACTTGTTTAACCAGGTGTAGTGTTTTTTATCTTTCCAATGTAACCACAGTGCCTAGCACAGTAACAGAAACATAGTAGGTAACATTTGTTAAGTAAATGACATGCTTTTTAATGAAACTGCCTTTTTAAGATTTTCCTGCCTATTCACACCCGATTCGGCTTATGTGCTTTAGAAATGTGGATTCTTAATCTTCTTTTAGGCTCTTCTACACAGAAGTACCAATCTTAGAATAATTGGTCTTGGACCTTTTAACATCCTGCATTTCAAATTCTGTTCACTGTCTGCATAGCTAAACCTACACATGCTCTCGTTGATCCACTATCAGTAAAGTGGGAGTCTGATTACAAATGAGGTTGACTGTTTTTTATATCTGTCATATCTTTAGCCAGAATTTAGGAAAGTGGGGAGAGGACCTAATTTACTTGCTTCTATTTAGTGAAGTGTGTGTGTGTGTGTGTGTGTGTGTGTGTGTCTTATGGGAGAGAGGGACACAGAGGACATTTACATTCATGAAGCTCAAGTCTTGCTTCCTGTCTGTCATTTACAGCCTGTTGAGGGCATCCCAGAGATGAGAGGTAAAGAAGTCAGTACACTCGGGTTAGGATCTTTGAAGGAGTGAGAGCAAAACTGCTATTCATGGAGATCAGAGTTCATACTCTTTCTAACCTATGCTTTCTTCTGACCAAGTTCCTGTTGGCAGCCAGTTTAGGAGCAAGGCCTAGAGCATAAGAGAGATAAAGTAGTGATTGTGCCATCTGCAATTCATCCTGAGGAACTGTTATGTGAGCACACATACATTTAAATATTTGAAAAGCATCTTTTAAAATGAGTATCAAAATGACAAATAATGTAAGTCAGAGAAAAATGCCCCGGCGTTTCCCTATCTCCCTTTCCTCATTATGGAGATAAATCCCAGATGAATTTTTAGACAGCAGAGGGAGTGGAAAAAAAATACTAGTAATCACAACCACAATGGCAAGAGAAATGTCTGCAGAAACCTGCCGGCCTGGAAAAGCAGGGTCTTCAGTCTTGCTTGCTGTTTGCAAGTGTAAAAGCAGAACTCAGGAGACTTTTCCAGGCCTGGGGAGGAGACTGGTGCTGAGTCAGGGGGTGGCAGGGGTGGGTAGGGGAAGTGAGAGGCTTGTTTATTTCAGGTCTTCTCTACTGATAGCTTGAACTTCAAGGGATTTGGAAGTTTGATTCAGATTAGTGTTCCAAAGCAAAGCTGTTTCTCACAACCTCATCCAGTCCACTTATGTATGTAAAACTACAAGGGGAATTTCAAGAAAATAGGCTCTCTAGGGAGACTCCCAACCTTACTGCCAGAAAACGGTGCAGAAGCCAGCCAGCCAGCCAGCCAGAAGAAATGCCAGCCCTAATGAATCTTTCCCTGGTTATGACCAGAATCTCAAAGCATCGAGGGCTGTAAAAAAGAGGGGCAAGGGGTAGTCAGACTCTCGGGAGATTCTGAGACCAGGCTTACAAGGAGAAAGAGTGAGTGGACTTGAGTTCACAGATAATTTGTAAACCTGCCTCTTCCTCAGACATCCAGGGTGCAGAAGTTGTGGATTTGGATATTCCAGAATCCGACACAGCTGTGTGAGCTGCCTGTTTGCCCTTCTGTTGGGTTTTCTGGTGGCTAGTACCAGGGTAGCCCAGCTCTGGGCAGTGTCCAGACAGACACCCAGCTGCAATGTTATTTTAAATGCAAGTTTGTGTGTTGCCTCTAAGAAGAGCTGTGAGAAGTACAGATGAAATGAACGCCATCACTTTGAGTGCAGCATCTGCATAAATCACTGTCCAGTGCATTCATTCCTGGTGACAGATTAATTCCTTTCTCAGGTTTTGCTTAAGAGTGTACCGTGGAATACTAATACCATTCCCCAGAGACGGGGGCGGGGGTGGGGGGGAGAGAGAGACGGAAGGGGAGGGAGGGAGAAGGACTGAGGGAGAGGAAGGGGGAAAGATAGGTAAAGAGAGAGGAGGAGGAGAAAGGGGGAGGGGGGAGAAGCAGAGAGGAGGCAGAGAGAGAGAGAGAGAGACTCAGACGTCTCTCTCAGCACAGTGAACACTAGGATGACAGTGTGTTAAACGAGGAGGGGTTTCCAAGTTTCCCAGCAGAAGAAGCTCATGTGAAAATGGTGTTGTAGGGTGTAGATTGTGGGGAAAATCTGAGCCACTCAGGATGTGTTTCTGCACTCTGAAAAGCTATGGGATGTGGTCTGACACTGATAGCTATTCTGGGATCTCAGCATTCGTCCATTCTCAGCCTCTCTCTTCAGGCAGGGGAGGACTATCATCCACGGAAGGAAAACAGAGCATATGATTTAATGTCACTCAATTTTAAAGATGTGAAAGAAAATATTCCCCAGAAGTATTCCATTGAAAACAGCTCTGAGAAACATGCCAAGTTCATAGAAATGTAAGACAGGAGAAGTGAGGCAGGACGGGAGGGGAAGCATTTTACCTCCCAGGACTTGTTCCTCCCTGGGCATGTTTCTGAGCCGGCTCCTGAAAAATGACTGTGATGGTATTTGCAGTTTATCAAGTCTTCTGGCAGAAGTGTCAGGCACAGAGAACTCACTTGTCACTCCAACATTTCCTGGCATTTGCTAACCACAACGAGGAACGGAGGGCAAAAGGATTACAGAATTAAGCGGCACTGGTACAGCAGCTGGTGAGGGGCTGAGATTTAGCTGTCACTTTGAAGAAAACTCCATTTCATTTTGTGATTTGGAAGAAGTGAAAGTTAAAATAGAGGGGCTGGGCTGAGGAAGGGCCCCGCCTTCCTCAGGGTCTGCAGGGAAACATCAGAGGTACTCTCAGCACTTCAAGGGGTTTCGACTGTTGGTTTGCTCCAGCTACTTACTTTTCCTCTGGGTACCAAGAGAAACCCACCACATTCCAGCGAGGTCCCACTTCCCAGCAGTGATGAAATTGTGAGATGAGGCATTTGACTCTATGAGAAAAGTTCTCCAGGCCCTTTGCCAAGCCCATGCCCGTGCCTGTGTCTTCCTTTACCTGGAGCACTGCTCCTTGCTCAGTGTGCCTGACCCATGTGTTTCTGCATCTCTATTAAAATCCAGGTTAAGCATCCCCTTTTAACACCCACCTGCTGCCCCCCAAAAGTCCCGAACTCTCCATCAGCTGCATTCCCGATGTCGCTACCCAATTGCCATTGTCTGAAGTTGCTTGTTGTTTGCTTTTCTGCAGGACTCCAAATTCCTCAAGAGTTAAATTAAGTATTCAATAAGCTTTTCTGAGGACCACCTGTGTGCTCTGCACTGAGTATCAGTACAAGAATGTATAGAACATAGCCCCAATGCCCAGAACACAGCCTATACATTGGACATACGGAATGCGTATTTTTAACACATAAAAATAAAAGTTTTTTAAATGCTCTCTCCTCCTAACTTGATTGAACTATTTCCTAGGATGTGTGATTATTGAAATCTATTTGAATATCAGTAGGGAAGAAGATAACTTTACTTCTGCGAGTATGTGCATATTAATCTGGCTCTTTGATTATGTGATATAGGCCATGTAAGACAAAACTAGACAAAATTTGGATTGTGCATTCTTCCATACAATGAAGCTTTTAATGGGTGCTCAAAAAAAGACTGTGAGAGAAAAAATGAATTTTTTTTTTAATTTTAATTTTTATTTTAAGTTCCAGAGTACATGTGCAGGATGTTCAGGTTTGTCATATAGGTAAACACGTGCCATTGTGTTATGCTGCACCTATCAACCCATCACCTAGGTGTTAAGCTCAGCATGCATTAGCTATTTTTCTTAATACTCTCTCTTCCCACAGCCCATACCCCAGCAGGCCCCAGTGTGTGTTGTTCCCCTCCCTGTGTCCATGTGTTCAAAAATGAGTAAATTTTTAAGGAACACACACAGGGGTCTGAGGGAAAACTGGTGATGCTAAATAGCAGACTCCTCTTTATTTTAAAAGGAGGAGTTTCTTTAGCTAATGATGAGTGCAAGATTAACCTTTTATTATCTTCTCCATAGAATTTCTGGAAAGAGAAGTGAATGACCTTATGCAACTGGTTGACAGTGCTTTCAACACAAGACTAATAAGCCTGGTGTTAGAAAGCGACTGCACTCAGTGGTTCCATTATCCTTCTCTTGCATATGGACTTGTTATTCACTGTGTTGTCATCCTGTAACAGCAACATTTTGATTTTGAATTTTTCATTAAAATTTTTTTTCTCATATTCAGCTTTTAGGAAAAAACAGTTAAATCATAATAAAAGAAGCTTGTGTCAGGGATTTATTCAGAAGATTAACTTTTTAGTATGGGTTATATTGGTAAATATTCAACTTAATCCTCTGGAATTTTCTTCATGAAAACACAGAGTAAGAGAATTGCTCAAAATAAAACTAATCAATATCTTCAAAAAAAAAAAATGAATCATTGTACTGTGTACCATGTAGTTAGGCAGGAAAATCAACAAATCCTTTATTGAAAACATTTTTATGCCAATGGTTAGAATTAAAACAAAACTTTATTTAGTGTTCAGTTAATTAGCAGCCCTGATTCACCATTCACCAGGCCACTTGAATTTCTTTCTTTCTTTTTCTTTTTCCTTTTTTATTTTTTAACATCCATACACTGTCTCAGTCACTCTTTCAACCAACGTTCTTTGGCATTCTATGCCCCAAGAATGGAAAGAACAACCACATAGGTCCCGTTACCAGGTCACTCAGCAACTAATGAGAAGGCGTCACAACAAAGAATATTGGTATGGTTTGGCTCTGTGTCCCACCCAAATCTCATCTAAAATTGTAATCCCCGAGCACTGAGGGAGGGACCTGGTGGGAGGTAATTAGATCATAGGGGCAGTTTCCCCCATGTTGTTCTTATGGTAGTAAGTGAGTTCTCAGGGGATCCAATGGTTTATAAGTGTGGCACTTCCCCCACCATGCCTCCTGCTTTGCCATGGTAAGATGCGCCTGCTCCCCCTTTGCCTCCCACCATGATTGTAAGTTTCCAGAGGCCTCCACAGCCATGCAGAACTGTGAGTCAATTAAACCTTTTTTCTTCATACATTATCCAGTCTCAGGTAGTTCTTTACAGCAGTGAGAAAATGGACTAACACAAATATCAAGATGCCATCTGTGAGACAAGACAATTGTGTGCAAAGTTGAGTCCTAAGAACTAAATGTGTTTTTGTCCCTTCCAGATTCATATGTTGAAGGGTAAATCCCCAATGTGATGGTATTTGGAGATGGGACTTTGGGAGGTAATTAGGTCATAAGGTCATGTAATCCCAGATGAATAGCATTAGTGCCCTCATAAGAAGAGACATGAGAGAGATGTTCGTTCTTTACTCCCCGCCATGCAAGGATCCAAGGAGAAGATGGCCATCTACAAATTGTGAAGCAGCCCCTCATCAGATACTGGATCTGCAAGTACCTTGATCTTGGACTTCCCATCCTCCAGAACTTTGATAAGTAAATGATTCTTGTTAATGCCACTCAGTGTATGAAATTCTGGTATAATAGCCCAAAATGACTAAGATGTTCAGTGGTAACATAAGACGCAGAAAATATGCAGGATGAGAAAACTTCAGAGAACTTTTTCTGTTGAACTTTAAGATGAGAAAGGTCTTCTCAATTGAATTAGATAAACAAGAAGTAGGCTTTCTAGTTGAAGGAGTCAGAATATGCCAAGGATAGAATAATGTGACTGAGGGTAACTTCTGGGATTGAAAATCATTTTACATATGTGGAGCATAGGGGGCAAAGCAGGGGGAGGTGGACGCTGAGGTTGCAGAGGTGATAAAGAACAGATCATGAGGAGCCTTGTAGGTTATGAAAAGGTTTTATAATTGTTATTCTAGGTCCCAGTAATGACATTAATCAAGGATTTTATCAGTAAGTAACATTTCCTATTTCTACCACCAGCTCTTTCTTTTGCCTTTTCCTGATTTTTCCATTTTGTTAAATCCTCCTTCATTGTATGTCTGTAGAACTGAAAGTATAATATAGAATGTATCCTTTAATCATAGACTGTTTCATTGCTTTCTAATTGAGTCAAGTATTCTGATCTTTTTCCTATAATGAGGATAAGACCTAGCCGGGATAGAGGCTAGGTCTTAAACTTTCTCTGTATCCTCATAGTATTTTACACAGAATAACCACTTTGAAAATTCTTACTGAATAATACTTTAATAATAATAATAATCTTTCTTTTCTTTCAATATTCTCCAATTGCTAGGATAGATGTTCAGAAGAAAAATAGAACACTTCATATTGCTTCAAGTTTTGAAGTATGTAATCGACTCAAAACATTCACACATTTTCCAAATTATTTATGTTGATACGTTAACCTTCTCTAACTGTCTTCCCAGAGTAAACTCTCAAAGTCCTCATCTTTAAAATGTCTTTCTCCTACTGGCCACTTTAGAAGGCTATCTAAGTTGCTTTTTACAAAGAGTAATCTGGATGATGTATTGGCTAAACTGCATTTAAAATTGAATATAAAAGTCAACAGTAGATGGTATAATTTAAATATTGAAACACATATTTTCATTAGCTATAAAAATGTGCCCTAAAATATCTGGGTTAGTTTCTCTGTGCTGAGCTGTGGCACTGAATGCCCCCTGTTCAGTCCACAAGCATACATGGTGGCCTTGAACAGAACAGGCTGAATGTCACCCTGAGCAGACTTGTGAGAAGGGGTTAGTTACAGATGTGTGTCTCTAAAGAAGATTGCCACAAGTTGCTGCTTCAGATTATGTTGCAGTGACCACATACCCTTCAAAGTCCATTAACTCCCTGGTCAACTGAAGAAACAGAAAGTTATATTCTCAGTTCCTTCCTTCAGATACAACTGGGCTTAAAGCAAGTGTTAGATAGATGTTGGAAATGGTGCCTTCATGAAATGAAAATGGGTAAACTAATTATGCAATCAGTAATGCTGAGCCAAGTCTCCCCAATGCAAACTTAGGAGCCAAAACATATCTCCATAAGCACACCCATTTTAATTAGTGGTTGGAGCCTCCAATACACCATAATGCCAACCTTGATACACTCTGGAATACAAGGAGGTACCAGAAGGGTGGAAGCTTTTTTGCCTTACAGTCCTCCTTAAGACAGTTTATTTTTGTTTACTAGGCTTTATACTAATTGGTCGTTTTCGACATATCTAAGTTCTGACGGTGTGCTGTATCCGCTTCCTCTGCTAGTCCTTGTCAATGCCAAACCACATATCCTTTCTCTCCCTCGAATCTCTATTCTTTCCTTCTAACCACACCTCTCCTCTTCTTCAAACACTCTTCGAAGCTTGCATTCCCTGTGCAAATGACCAACCTTACTTCCCATAGCATGTGAGTGCATGGATTTTTCCATTGAGATCCTAAGCTTTTGTGAAACCCTGTTTAGCACACAGCAATACAGAGTGAAACACTTTAAATCTGATAAAATTCATGATATGAAACAGAATGACTCAGAGACCTTTGCTTGTTCAGAATTAAACACCAAATTTCTGAAGGAAATCTGCTCCTTTAATATCTAAATCAAGAAGTAATAAAGGTAGACATCTTTTCTGACATCCTCAGGGTGGCAGAAATTGGCTACAGTTCTGTAATGAAGACCCCAGGAGAGCAACACAAATTACACAAAATAAAACTACAAATGAAACTTTTGTCATAAAAATCTTGGTCATTTTTTGAGGTAGATGTTTCTTGAAGATTTTCTCAATTTATAGCAATGACTTACTACTCTTGAGGATGTTAAGAGGGACTGGTTTCCTCAATAAGGTGAGAAAGAATTGGGTCCAGAGAGACAGAAATTTTAGCAAATATTTTTTATTCTCCCTCTGGATCCCAGGCCCTCCCACCCACTCCATCCCACAGAGATGTCTTGTGTAGATACACCCATCTTTCCTTAAAAGAGACACAGTAAAGCGGCATCACTAAATTGCCAACAATGCCTCTAATATACACCTAAAAGCTCCTGGTAGTTCTTTTTTATTCAGTTAACAAATAATATACATAAAGAATTTTCTCTTTTCTAGGGAATAGAAATACAGAAATAAGAGAAACAGGATGGCTTTCATTTGAATGACACTTAAAATCTATTAATGCCTTTCATTCCCCAAATTATATGAACAAGTCTTCTTACTCCTGACTTAATCTATGAGCAACTGAGAGGAAAAATGTGCATTAACCTTGCAAAAGGCTGAAAGACTGAATGCATGGTTTTGAATGCCCATCTCAAAGAAAATAACTGCTATCATGCCAACTGCAGCATTTCCCTAAAATTTTAAAACGTCTTGAAGCATGACTACTGTGGTTGGATTCATCAAAGTATCAAAATTGACAAATAGTCCATTAACAAGGCCTTCAGAAAATTGTTTTTTTTTTTTTATTTTCTACACAAAGTCAATGCATATACTATTTTGAGGCTAAGTTAGTTCTCTGAAGTTATATTAACAGCTAGCTTCTGTGCAATCAATGGAAACGTATTGGCGGGTATATATTAACTGAGTACAAACTGAAGTGCTAAAACAAAGGTCAAGATGAAGACTGAGGTGAAGGCACTTGAGGAAAGATGGTGTAGCCATGTATTCCAGAAAGTAAAGGGAGGCCTAGCAGGTCCCTGGCACAGCCAAGCCATTTGTCCTTGGCTATGTCTTGAGCTGTCTGCATTCTGATGCAAACTGTTGGATGTTCTGTGTGCCAGCTCTTTGGTCATCATACACCTTTAATTTACAGGATGTGAAACCACAATATTAATTCTCAAATTACAGAATTAACATTAAGAGTCTTCCTGTTTCATAAAATGGGTGCTAATGCAATGTGGAAGCTGTTTAGTGGTTCCTACAGATCAGCTTCCCACAAACGCCAGAGCTCGTTGCTTTTTGGTCAGAAGCAAGTAGGCCAAGTCATTTCTATTCAAGGTCATATTGCGGCTTCACTCAGAGGATTACTCTGAACCCAAAAGGTCAAAATTTCCCCATTAAGGTGGCAAAAAGTAATTGGATCTACCCACTGCGTAGTATTTATATTCTCCTTTCAGCTTGCCTCTAAATCATATGAAGGAAGAGGATGTGTATTCTGTTATTTTGAAGTCTCTTTGGTGTCTAGAAAAATGATTGTCCCAACAGCATTTATTCATCTGTCTATTTATGTATGTCAAGTATTTACTGAGATCTTTAAAAATACATAGGGGTTAGCAGGTGATGGTATAAGCTTTTTGAAAGGTGGGACAATATCTTGCCTAACTTTATATCCTAAGCAACATCAAGTGCAGAGTTTTTCATGCAATAGGTACTCTTTAAGTACCTCTTAATTTGTATCTAAATTTATGTTTGTATACCTCCTGAATCCTTAGTGTGGTTCAGGAGCCTGGTTGTTAAGCAAAACAGCCGATATTCCAGGTTTGGGCAAGAAAAATCTATATTCAGAAAAAAGAGCATATGGATTGAAGGCCCACAGAGAAGGTAATACCTAAGATGGGTCTTGAGATTCAGAAAGGCAAAGAGAGGAGAAGGAACATTTTCCCTTTCCATACTGACCCAGGGAGGGCTCGAAGGCTTTGCATAATGCATGTTGGGTATCAACATTGGGTCAAAATATGAAAAGTCCTGAAGAAAATTTTCCTCAGCCTCAGTTTTCTAATTTGTAAAGTGGGAATACTAGTAACGGTTGTGACAGTTGACTATTGCCATGTAAGCAAAAGAAAGTTTTTGGAAATATTTGATCAGGTAATGTCACTGGTTTATATTTCAGTGCTAGCATTTATGGCCATTTCCTGTCTATGTATCTTAAGGAAGTTTTTTTTTTTTTTTTTTTTTATGTCTCAGATCCTTAGTTTCCTTTTTGGTTTTTAAGATTAAACTAGGCAATATGTGTAAAGCATTTAGCATCAGAAATATTTATATATAAACACATAGAAAATGATGCCAAGTAACTAATTGTATTAACATTATTACATATTTGGCTATTTTTCTCAAGGGAAACTGCAAGTAAAAATAGAACATAGATAACACTAAGAGATGCAATAGGAACCTCCTAACCATTTTGATAGCTGTGGCATAGCCTGTTTTCTAAAAGACAGCATAAGCACTTGTTGATTATCTACTTATTTTCTAAAGACTTGTCAGAACTGACTGATTAAATCCTTATAACAAGCTTGTGTACCAGATATTTATTTTTATTCCTATTTTTGGATGAGAAAACTGAGGCTTAAAAAAATTCAGTAACTTACATATCCACACACCAATTACAAGTGTGAGACAAGATTCAAGGCTGATGTGTTTAGCTGTAATATCTATGCTTTTCCTTAAGCAGCTCACAATCCTCCATCTGCTCAAGTTGGTAGAAATCAATCTCCAGTAGATGAGTTATGTTCAAACCAAATAGTCATGGACATTTAGTCTGTGAGAGCTTTGAGGATCCTTTGACTCAGGATTTGAATTTCTTTCTTGTCCCTGTTATTATTATTCTGCCTTTCATTATTCTTTCTACATTTTTTCTCTTATTTTCTACTTCTATCCAGTGTTTCTTTCCTCATGACTTTTAATAAATAAAAATGAAAATGTATAGATAATGCGGTTTCTGAATAAAAAGAAAGACCCATATTGGAATATTTTAACATCAAAAGAAGGCATTATAAAACATCAATTTAGAATAACTAGCCTCAACATGATTACAAATGATCATCACTTTCTACTCTCCTATGAAATTAGACCAGGACTGCCTCTGTAGAAAAATCATGGCCCAAATCAGTCCATCAACCAGCTGTTTAATGCACACAACAACAAACAAATGCTTTGACTATTATAAATAAAATTACCTGAGCTCTCTTGATAATGTAACATTTTAGACAGACTCTCTAATTCTCAGGGATTCTAAGGCACCAAGGAGAATATAAATCCTGGAATTGAACAATCCTAGGCTCAAGCCTTGGTTCTGCCACTTGCTGGGTGTGTGATTTTCAGCAAGTTATTGAACCTAAGTCTTTACACCCTCATCCTCACCCGCAGACTTGTGTCCATAACTGCCATTCATTGTTATATTCAGCAACCCAGTAACTACCTTGAGCCGGGTACATATGGAGACAAAACAACTGTACCTGTCCTCAGTGCGGGAAGAAGATAGTGAACAATTTCAGAAATACACATATGCATATAAACAATACAAAGCAATAAATGACCTAAGTTTGGGGTGGCATAGAATTTGAGAACTTGAACCCCCAGGTTTAGTACTCACTCAGTAAACTGAGAAACATAGAGATTATTTCACTTAAGATACAATTATATAACATATGTATGTGTGTTTGTGTGTACATATACGTATGTACACATACAGGTGTATATGTGTATGTGTATGTAAAATGAGGAAAGTAATTTGGATTTCGGTAACTCATTTGGCATCCTTAAAATACAAATTTCCTTACCTATAAAATTATGAAATAAAATTATATATGGGTGGTACTTAATGCTGGGTCTGGCATAGTATGCAACTCAATAAATATCAACAATTATGAATTAGGTGTGACAAAATTATAAATGCCATCTCCAAGATAACAGGAAGGGGCTCTTATACTCTGGCAGATGTTTAAAAAAATCCAGTGTGTCCTCACTTCCAAGCTGTGGGAAAAATGACAAGGTGTTAGAGCAAGGGTATCAAAATAAGTGTTTGTGAAATCAAGTTGCTCTATGTGGTTTATTTGGCTAATACCATACTTCTTATTTCATATTCTTTGGCTAACTGGAAGATCTTTAGGCAGAATATACAAACTCTAGTTAACTAGACACTGTGTCCATAATCCTCTATAACCTTACACTCTTGTTGCTTCAAACAATTACATTTCCTTTCTTCCTCATGAAGGTCACGTGATTACACATATTATGCCCTCGATATAGGTTACTATGTTATCTCCAAGGGTCTGAATATGCAGAATTCTTTTCTCAGACCAGAAACTTAGGGTGGTATGAAACCCATTTTATCATATCTGGAAGAGACTGCTTCCAATTTGCTTTGATTATTCAGCAGGCTCGCAAACAAATCTGAACTGCTCCACTATGATCCCAGTTCAAAGTGAAATAAATCCTTTAGCATACCCTCCCAATATATCAGCTCTCTGAAACTCTCTGGACAAAAACACACCTGTTCCTCTTCAATAACACTCTCATACATATTTCAAGAGGATCTTGATTTTGGAAATCAAGCTAGCCTATATGCACCAGCCCATTTTTCCCTCCCTTGTATCCACTGCCATAAAACTAGGTAGAAGACATAATACCACCCTATTCAATGGCATGTCCTCCATGATACTTTGCTTGGATCCATTTAGATTGCTAGTTGAATTAAGCTCCCTACAGAGAGGAAAGATATTCCTTTTTTATAAATTTGCCAAGAAAACACTGCTTTATGGGATTTTAATGGGAATGCGGGAAATAACTCTGAGTGAGAGAGTGTCATATTAGGAATGATGATATGAGGACATTTTACAGTTTCCTTGGATGACACACTAAAGACAGATCTGCATATGGTTTCCCAGCTGTCAAGAGTGCATGGTTGGGAACGCCCAGGGAAGGAGTCACTGGGTACCTGTTAGCAGGCTCTGTGCTCCCTCTGGATTCTTGTCTCAGCTGATAGGAGTCCCTAAGGAACACCATGCTGCACATAGGTTGCAATTCAGCTTTGAAAATTACGTGCCTGGAGTATATGAGATACGTGTGTTGATAAAGATACAGAAAGTACAGCTGCAAACATAAATAAATGGATTTGATGTGGAATTTCATGTTTGAATAATGTTTAAAATGCCCATAGTGCCGCTTTCTGATGTCTGGATTTCTGATGTCAGCAAAACAGACATTAATCTAGGAATGAACATACAGGATCAAAAGATTACAGGTCCGATGACTGAACTAGCTAAAAAACAGAATATCTTGAATGTACATTCCATTAGATCAGGGGTGAAGAAATGGATTGTTAGGAAAGCCAAAAATATATAGGTGTCAAAAGCAAACAGTTCAGTGGTCACATAAAAACAAAACCCATAACATAAAAGTCAGAAAGGAACAAGATTAAATTTGAGTTTGAAATTAGGCTGGAAATATGTAACCAGAAGAACAGCTCTGTGGTATGAAAAAAAAAAATGTCCTTGGCTATAATCTTATTTATTCTGAAGTTATAAATACATTATTTTCTCTACCTCAGTTTTATCATCTGTGAAATTGGAATAATGGCACCTGGGGGAAAATGTTGAGGATTAGCTACTTAAGTTTTACTGTATTGTTTATTATAATACGTTCTTCAGAGACTGAAATAAGTGTGTGGTGAATACAGAATGAGGTGAATAAGTACATATAAATAAAACCTTTGCATATATAGTATATGTATGCATAGAAAATAAATTACATGAAACAGAGCAATAAAATTTTCCTAAGTACAAGAAAAAAAAGAGTGCTGGGAAGTTTAAAATAGGTCATTCTTAATGGGTAAAAATATTCCACATATCATATTGCCCATCACCAAACATCTGATTTATAGCAGCCAGATGCATTTTGAGTAAGCCTTTAATGTGTTTTTATATTTTTAAACATCAAGAAGATGATAGTCTGAAAAAGGAAGCATTTGCAGTTGCCTGAGCTTTAGAATTCTTTCCCAAAGAAGCATCTGGGCTTGCCTAGAGTTTGAAAAATACGTTGTCTTCCTTTCAACGGTTATTTTTCTAATATGTCTCATGACCGTGTAATGTTATGTTCCCTGGAGTAGATGTTCCTGAGCATCCAAAGAGTCAAACTGCCTGTCTTAATTTCTTCCATGCCAATGCCCATGTATACTTGGTGATATTATACACTGCTAGCTGGGAAATTCAACGCTGTCTGGGAGGAAAATTTGGAGGAAAAGAAATATCAGCCATCTTATAAACCAGAGGATATGTTCAAATTTTTAATGTCCGTAAGGCTTATGTAGTGTACTAGTACCTGTACTGAACACTTTATTTTACACCTGGTACAATACCTGATGGGTCGATAAGCAGTGGGCCAACTTGATACTCTCGACCATTGGGTCCTTGGATGTCTCAGATACTGGTTGAAAAGCTTTTTTTCAGGGCCAAAAAGAGAATATGAGAATAATGTGTTTCAAATAGCTCCAATCAATTTTATTTTTAAAAGTTCATAGTTGCTTTCTAGATGTTGTAAGTCAAAATAAAAACTGTTGAAAAGGGGTATTTTAGGCGTATTTGTTTGGAATCATGCTCTGAAAATTTGTAGATGCATGCCTACGAGCAAAACTGTGGGAACCTAGAAGGTTTACTGGGATAGGAAGGGAAAAAATAGGTTCGTTCAACTCTGACAATAGATTTCTAGAATTACAGAGTTTCAGATCAATGCTTTATCAAATGAACATTTTTATAAATTGACTGGATTAATTTTGTGACTATTATAAAGCCACAGTAACCAAAATTGCAGAATTAACAATTGATACACATGACTGAAAATATGTTAAAATAATTTGGCACACTTCTGTGTACAAATTGTTACTGTTTTGTTTTTTTTTTTCTAAAATTCCTGAAGAGTTTTTTCTTGTTTTGTCAGAACCAATTACTATCTATTGAGTCTTGACACTTCTTGAGTCTTTCATTTCAATTTGGACAGTTTAATCAATTCTTTGAAGCTTCTTTTTTCTTCTTTGGAGAAGACAAAATACTTCTGTTTTCTATTCTGGAGCCATTGCCTAAATGATCCAGGATTTTCACTTGGATGGATTTAAGTTAGCTTCTCAAAACATTGGATTATTGCTGTTAAGTGTGAAATTAAGTAGTTAATAAAACCAAGTTCAGAAGTTTCAATGGACTGAATCAAGGTTATCCCTGTAATGGTGCTACATTAACTCATTTGGTTCTAATACACTTTCTTTAGGGGGAAAGACAGAGAAAAAATATATTTCATCTACTTATACTGAAGTCCATCCATAAGCCTGGTTACTTTTACAGGAAGATGTTTTATAAGCCTGTGGGCAAACAAAGCAATGCAAAACAAAACAGGGATTTCCAGCCCCCATCAAATGTCAACTCACATTCACCAGAATACGGTGTTAGGTGTGGGCTTCGCTCTGCTGTTGACTTGAGCAGCAGGCATTAGTGTGAGTTGTCCCTAGAAGGTATGACACCAAGTTGGTTCAGAGAGAGATTTGTAAGGGTTAGTTAAAAAAATTATGGGTTTATAATTATAAAGCCAGGTGCTACTCTTGTTTCTCATTCTTCTTCAACTATTTCTGAAACAATACGTAAAAAGAGCAACACTGGAAAAACTCATCCAAAATTATCACGAAGGTATACAAACAATAGGTTAATAAATAAGTGTGCAGTAACTATAAATGGGGTGTCTGTTATGACTCCATGATAAAGGGAATAAAAATGATAATGTATACAAATACACTTTATAACATGCATCATGATTTTAAACGTTACAATAAGCATTGCCTCTGGTGCTGTCATTGGCAAAGAATAATGACCTTTTCAGCAGAACCACTCAGGCTATAATATAAGACTCACCTTATACCATTTTGAAAATCTTACAAGGTCCTTGAAAGTCAGGGTCCATGTTCTACCTTGATATTCCCTATAGCACCCAGAAAAAAAATATTTTGATTGGAACAAAATCCCCAATAAATATATTTTGGATTAATAACAAAATTATATGTGGCAATAAACAGATACACTAGCCTACTGATTCAAACAAGGGGCAAGGTGAGGAAGAAAGGGTAAAATAAAGCCCATAAAATGACATTATAGCAAAAAATGTTAAGATTTCTGTTAGGAGAAATAGGACAAGGAAAAGAGATTTATATTATGGAGCAGAGATATTAAAATGCTGAAATTTGACAGAAAGAAAACAGAACAATTTAAATTTGATTTTTCATAGCTTCTCTGTTAAAGGGCATAAATGTTCTTGAGAACGAAAAGAGTAGAATAAACATCTGTCAGAAGGATATGCAGCTCAATATAGGTGAAATGAATATATGTGGACTGGGTTGTAATAATAGCTGGATTTGTAACTGACTGATCAATGGCAACCACAGCATGCAAATGGTGGGCAAATCAGTATTAACTAAGCATGATTTAGAAGCTTTGAATTGAGTTGTGTTCTTCACCTTAACCTGTTCAACATTTTACAAAACAATTCAAGCCAGATGCAGTGGCTCTTGCCTATAATCCAAGTGCTTTGGGAGGCTGAGTTGGGAGGATTGCTTGAGCCCAGGAATTCGAGGCTGCGGTGAGCTATGATTGTGTCACTGCACTCTAGCCTGGGAAATGGTATAAGACCCTTTCTCTAAAAAAATAAAAATAAAGTGAAAAACAATACAACGAAGGGAATGTCACATTTGTACATAACATGAATTTGGGGGCACGAGTAATGAATCAGCTGAGTAATAGAATAGGGGCTTAAAATAACCCAAAATGTTAGAATGATACAAATCTAAATCAATGAAATATACTTAGATATGATGTTACGCTTTATCGGCAAATAAAAACAAAATTACACATACAACTATGAAGTAAGAGAGTACAGCAATACTAGCTGTGCCTATGGGGGAAACCTATGGACTAGATTTCTAATTTGATGATGTGAATTGCCAAAAAATCCGATGCAAACTTAAGCAGCAATAAACATCTAGGAATTATCCAGAAACTGGCAGAACATAATTCTACTTTATTCCGCATCATTTACAGAATTTCTAGAGAATTATGCATAGTACTGAGTGTTGCAGAGATATAAATAAACTGAATTACATTCTGAAAAGAAAACTTCAAACCCATCACTGGAGACACTATGGAAGAATTGAGGCAATATGGCCTGTAGAGCAGATGACTATTAGTATTAGCACACATTGCAAAGCAGAAAAAATTTAGAAAACCATCCTTTTGTTACTGAGAAATAGTTTTCTCCTTTTAAGTTTTATTTTGTGCTTTAAACGTAATTTTATTCCAATTATTTAAGTGAAATAGGTACACTGGAGACAACTGAGAATATATGTCACACTATGCAAAAAATTGTGTTATTATTGTTAGTATTTGGTCTATTTCATTGCATTTTCTGCATATATATATATTTCTAATCATACTGTATGTAATTTTATACACTATCATTTAGCATTATATCATTAATGCTTTATTTTCAAAACTAATGTTTACTTTCTCACTCAAGTCTGAAGATTTTGTGAACAGGTGCAGAGAGACTTTGAGTTTTTAAGTTCACTTTGAAGACTAAGTACAACGTAGAAGACTCTCAGGTACTGTCCTAGATGCTGGGGACACAGCAAAGAACGAAAGACACAAAGAATTTTTGTGGGGTTTATATTTGAGGGTGTGATTGTTGAGAAGAGGTATAAAATGGACAACTAAGCATATAAATGAAAACAATAATTTCTTATACGGTATATCATAAGGAAATTTGATTTGACAGATGTACCCCCTAAAATGTATGACATTTGAACCGAGACTTGAATGACAAGAAGGAGCAAGCAATGTAAAAATCTCACAGCAGACAGTTTCAGGCAGAAGAAACAGCAAATGTGAGAATCTACACAGGTGAGCCTAAAAGGATCAGTGTGGCTTGAGTTTGTAAGATCGTAGGAGGGCAGTACAACAGGAGGTCACACGGATAGTCATGGTGAGGTCGCGACAAGGATTTTTATTTATTCTGCACAGAACGGGAATCTTTTAGATGATTTTTGAGTAGGGGAATGACTTTACCTGGTTTACTCTTTAAAAATATCTTTCTGGCTACTGCAGGTAGGACGAATTACGGTGGGAACAAAGATAGCATTATGAAAAAAAAATACTTTGGTATTATAGTCAATAGAGACAGCAGAGAGATGTTAGAGGTAAGATCTCGTTCCATTTGCTAAACATGAAAGAGTGAGTTAACCTCTCCGAGCTTTGATTTCCACCTGTGTGAAATAGGAAGTATAATATCTACCTTTTGCAAAATCCACCTTTGCTGATGTCTTATTTGCTATTTTGTTAGATGGGTTGAAAATCTCAAATGACTAAATGAACATATGTTATCTTTTTAGGCATATAAAATAAGAAGCTATAAAAGAAGATTTAAAGGTGCCTCTAAAAACCTTTTGGGTAATCATGGGGTAATTTAAACTCAGTCACATGATCTGTGGTTGACCTATTTTGCATTTCATTCTCATACCTTTTAAGATCCTCAGTGAAAATAAATAGTGATGGTAAATTTTAAGAATGATGACTAAATATGGACCATAGGAGAGGAGAAGAGGAGAAGTCTATTTTAGGGGATTAGACTTCAGAATAATTTTTAAAAATCCTCCAGTAAGCACAAGTCACATAAATAAATTATATAGGTTAAATTCCTAAAAGTGAGCGCTAAGGAATTATCTTAACTATTTAATTAATACTAAATAGTTCTGTTTAAAGTTGTCCACTTGACTTTTTGTTGTATTATGATTGGTAATTGTTGTCACTGGAATTCTACGCCAGTCTCAGTTCTAAAGCCTTTCTTGGGTAAGCCTGAGGAAAGACCTAGAAACACATATTTGACCATTAGATAGTGATCTAATTCCCAGGTAGCCTGGCTTGTTCTTTGGGACTTTCTTTTAGGGTCCATGCAATATCACTTTAACCATACTTTAGTGATGTGTTGGTTGGGCACATCTTGCCAGGTTAACAGTGTGACTTCTTTCTCCTGACCACTACAAATCCTTTCTTGGACAAGGAGGGAACAAATAAACCAACAAATCAATTTTCTACTCTCAGAAAGTCTGTTCCAAGAGTAGATTTAAGAGGCTCAATTGAAAACACCTT
Organism: Colobus angolensis palliatus; assembly: GCF_000951035.1. Classification (NCBI taxonomy): domain Eukaryota; kingdom Metazoa; phylum Chordata; class Mammalia; order Primates; family Cercopithecidae; genus Colobus; species Colobus angolensis. The sequence continues at coordinate 4,858,071 of NW_012115044.1, forward strand.
GCCTATTAGCCAGCGATCTTAGAGATGACCAAAAGTTTCTAAATAGCTTTGGAGGTCATTAAGAACATTATAGTAATAGAATTGAAGCTTTTATGTCAGACTATCTATAAAAATGAGAGAAAGATCATTTGCCTTTTAGTCTTTACTACTGCAACCCTGAGAAGTTTCATTCCAACACGAGGGTACTGCAGTTTTCCACCAAAAGCCCTGATTACATCTGCTCTAGACATCTTTCATATTTTTCTGCATGTTCATATTGCAGAGTCAAAAATGCCAGTGTACCTGTGTATGTCTGTGTGTGTAAACATGGGCATATTTAACTTACAACTCAATTTAGGGATATTTGACTCTATTTTTAAAAGTAGGAAATTATAGTTATTTAAAGATGACAACACCCAGAAATTGTACTTCTTTTGTGCTCTTGGCTTGAGAACTAATAATGCAGCCAGAAATCTGTTAGGACAATTAGAAACTAGCCTGCTGTAATCTAAGCTATAAACTGGCTGGAACGTAGCTGTGTTACATTCTTGTCTCTGAAAAATGAAAAAAAAAGATGTGTACAATAAACCTGTTCTCAGACATTTAAAAGAACTTGCTAGCACACACATTTTAAAGGATATATGTATATCTATTCTTTAGGTAAAAAGGAAAAATTAAAATCTGTTCACTGAAAAACAGATTAGAGGCCATAAAAGAATTTGGCACACGATTATGAGATTTAAGTGAAAATGACATGCAGTGATATTCCAATGTATCTGGGCATCAGAGAATACCCACAGCCTTCTCCACACAAAAAGAAGCTTTGCATGCTGTCTTCTAAATGCTAAAGCCAAGAATGACATGGCCTTCCTGGGAGCTGAGGTTCAGCCTTGGAGTTTGCCTTGGCTCAAATCCCAGGAAATGGACTACTGAGAGCTAAGGGCAAGATACTGTGCCTAAGAAGCCATAGGAATGAACCAAGCCTCTCTCAGAGGCAGCAAGGCTACACAACCTGAAAGACTTAAAGGGAGGTTTTATTGTCCCCAGTGGAATTAGCGTCACAGAAGGAAATGCATTAAGTACGTGCTGTTAAAGAGCAGCTGTGTGATGTGCTTGACAGAGCATAAGATCCAGAGGCAGAAATGTAGGTTTAAGTCTCGACTCTGTTACAAATAATCCTAGCCAAATCACACATTGCCATTGGATATATAGCTTCCTTATCTGTATAATGGGAATAATAATAGTCAACTCATTTCAAGTGCTTAATATATTCCAGGCACCTGTGCTGTGAGGGTCATAGACACACACCACTCCACAATGGTCTCCCTTCAAGAGCATCTGCTGCCAGGAGGCCATGTGGGATGACAGCCTCCAGTCGCTGCCCTTTGGGATCCACAGGGAGCTTGTACCAGGGTCATGCTTCTTCCAGGCTGTTCTCAGACAACAACTCAGTAGGGTATTAGAACTGAGCTATTTCTTCCCATTGCAGAACACCTGGTAGGCAACTTTTTATTTGGATTGAGTCTTTTCCAGAATTCCACCCTGAAGCTCTTCTAAACCAATCCTTTATCTGTGTGGTCCTTTGCTCACATGTGTCAGACCTACATTGCAATCTGAAGCCTCCTTTCACCTTCTCTGCTGTCTTCTCCTCTATTCTTCACATGTATTTTTCCCAATAAAACTCTACAATGATTTATTCCATCTAGGTGTCTGCTTCTTCAACGATCCAAACTGAAACACATAGTAAGGGATTGATATAATCTCATTTCCTTTTCATAACAAGCCCAAGAAATTCATATTAGGATCTCCACTTTACAAACATGGAAAGGAATAGAGAGAAATTAAAAAATAAAACAGTTCTTACTTCACAAAGTTGTTGTGAAAATCTAATGAGATAGAAAACGTGGAAGGGCTTTACAAGCATTTTTTTGGGGGGTGGGGGGCGCAGGGGAACACAGAGTATCCATAGCATAGTGTGTTTTTTCCCTTTGTTTTCTATCAGTTTTAGGCACTTATGGTAGAAAACTTTGCTTAGCTTCCAAAGTTGCCATGAAAAAGCAATACTATACTATACTCCCACTCTTTGTCTCACATCTTTGTCTATCATTTGGGGATAAGGTAGAGTGACATTTGCCCATGTAAGTCAGGGTAATATGACATGCTTGACATGACATTCTGATCTGCAAAACCAGAGTTTTATTCGCCTAACCTCTCTAATCAGTTTAATAATCAACAATTTACTAGCCACTAAGGGAGACAAAGCTGCAGGAAATAAGAGACTTTTGCTTCTATTAATGTCCTTCCTAAGCATTCAGGCATATTAACAAAAGTCCTGGTATTCAAGTATACAGTGTTCTGTGTGGATGGTTAACATATTCCCTTATTTTCTCCCTGATAATTAAGCCTGACCTGAAAAAAGGCTAATATTCTGTTCTTTGGTGAAACAGAGGCTATCAGTTTTCTCTCTCACACACCAATTTTCATAGAACAGAATAATTTCTTCCTTTTTTGCAACTTTGGAACATCACTTTGATGCACCATTTTGCATTCTGGATACAACCTATGCTTTCTTAATCTCCATCTTGTTCTGCAGTACAGTTACAAACTTGCTGAAACAACAGTTTGGACTATAAAACTAACCCCATTTCTAGAGATCAGCAAGCAGTGTCCACAGATTACGTGTAGACAGGAAGTTGTGAGCCAGGCAGAGAGTAGCACCGAGAGCTACAGGGTAGAAGAAAGTGCCAGTAAACAGTGCCTGAAGGGAACCAGCAGTTGAATGCATTGTCTGCAGATTCTCCTTGAATGTGAATAGTAAGAGAAAGCAACAAGGATGGAACTGTTGCATTTGTGGAGTTCCCAATGGTGTTTCCAAGGAGATACGCTGATTAGACCAATTGATGAGTTTAGAATCTTGGGGGAGTCAAAAAGCCCATCTCCTCAAGCTGACTGAATATTGGCCTCTACCAGATTCAGCAATGTCAGAGAATTCCAGGGAGCTTAGAAAGCTATCAGGGAAAAGTACCACCTCCTCCCTGCTAATTCTGACAGCTCCTGCCTCTGACTGAGACGCATTCTTCTG
>NW_012115044.1:4861181-4865751 GCF_000951035.1 Colobus angolensis palliatus
TCTCCTCAAGCTGACTGAATATTGGCCTCTACCAGATTCAGCAATGCCAGAGAATTCCAGGGAGCTTAGAAAGCTATCAGGGAAAAGTACCTCCTCCTCCCTGCTAATTCTGACAGCTCCTGCCTCTGACTGAGACGCATTCTTCTGAATAAAAGTGCCAGCTTGCCTCTCCCACAGGGGCTGTAGGCAGCAGGAAACGGAGACCCCTGTGTGGGTCTCACTGGCTTCTCCATTTGTTTTCATTTTGCCAACAGACACTTCTATTTAAACTTCTTGGAAGCATATCTCAATAACATTTCTTTGCCGAGGCCCAGAAGATAGAAGATGAGAATCCATCTGCCCTCTTCTCTGCACCCAGGCTTCAATCCTGTTTGATCACACAGGGGCTACAAGGCCTTTGACACAAAGAGCTTGTCTTAGGTTCTAATCAGTTTAACAAACAGGACAGACAGCTGCTGAGCACTGTCTGAGTAACGCTGGTAAGCATGCATTTAAGTGATTAGCTCCCATCCATTTATCAAAGTGAGGCTTGATAACAGACCAAAAATTATATACACACTTCAAAAAATAAATCTCTGGCCCATCTTCATTTTGATTCATACCAGTCTTCTGCAAATCCAAATACTGCATACCCCTTGTGAAACAGATCTTGTTTAATATTTACCAAGACTTGTTTTAAATGAGGCTTTGCCATACTTCCTTGGCCTAATTCTTACAACTTATTTTGTGATTATATGATCAGTTAGGTAAGTACATTATTAGAAAGGAATGCCTTTTCTGCTCCCCATTTCCATATGGGAATATTTTCCCCAAGTACACTCCTGGCTTCTATCCATCCCTTTGTGTATTTCCTCTGGGGAGTTGGTATAGCATACCTGATGGTTAAATTTGTGAAGAATAATGCTGTTGGCTCAGATTCACTCTTCCTTCTTATGGGATGGGGCCAGCCCACTGAGACCACAGCTTCCTTAGCTTCTCCTTGCTATGAATCCTGTAGGAACCTACCTTTGCAGGCTCTGGGGCAGGCTTCTCAGAGACAGGACTGCCTTGCCCAGGAGGGGTAAGACTTCTAAGTCAAGGGTTCAATATTAGCAAAAGGACATGGCTAACAGACTTGAAAATGCAACAAATAAGTTAGTCATTGTCAGTACTAAGATGACATTTTGGCCTCTGTTTCTCCTTCACTTTCTTCTCAACTTGTTCAGAACCAGGCTGAGAAAAAGAGATCCTATTGAATGGCAGCGTCTTGAAGACATAGATAAGTATAGTATCAATAGTCTTACTATCATGTGCCTAAATTGTCTTTTATATCCTTTAGTAATAAATTCTCTACTCTTATGAGGAAAACTGTAACTTACAAACATGGAGATAGTGGGGTAGATACAATAGGATAATGATCCCTGGGTCAATGTGTTCAAAAACTGAAAATCAGGTGATACACAGGAGTGTTTTTCAAAGAAGCAAATAGAGAATAAGATACTTAAACCATACAACATTATTTTTTAGGAACTTTAGATGCACTTGTTGTTAGGCCCAGTAAATAAAGTCTCATCTTTCACATATAGTTACACACACACACACACACACACACACACACACTTACTCATTAGCCAAATAAGATTGCTGAAAAACAGATAATATATGTGAAAAAAAATCTTTGTAAATTAAGGTGCTATAGAATATCAACATATAAAGTATTATTACTATTGCTTTTATGGATGCTCATATTCAGGAGAAACCAAGAAAAACTGGTGGAAGAAAACTAAATAGAGAACATAGCAAAATGTTGAATCGATTGCAAAGGCTGTTTTTAGTATGTCTAAGATATTTATTCTTTGGTGAATAAATGTTTCATGTAAGTTTTCTGATAATAAAGGTATATAATATTATAATTTGGTATTTTGTATTTATGGTAACTTGTAGGGTTTTCAAATCACACTGCCATATATATGTTTGTTGTGCTATGCATATTTTGTTATGAGGAAACATGTTCATTTTTGGCACATTTCACCACAGATGGGCCTATTAGCAGTGTTCCGATCTGTGTGTCAGTTTGTGAGCATGCCATATGCAGAGAGTGCCAATGACCCTCCCACATACAATACTCCTGTGTTTATGAGATAGACAAAATGAGCCTGGACCTTAACTTTCTATGCAAAAAGAACTGGACAGACACACAACACTGCCCCCACATGTGAGACCCATAACCCATGTGGGTACTCAGATGCCATGACACTCGCAAAAGGGTCACTTCTTTGTGCCATCCAATTATTTCAAATAGACAAGACACAAACAGCAGTTGAAAATTATCTCAACCAAAGAGTTCCATAGCCTACCTGAGGCTGAGTTCTCAGCGAGTACCTGCAGAAAGAGTAGACACCTTAAAGCCAATTCTTCTATGCTCTGGAAGCAGTCAGACTCCTGAGTGCTTATGGAATGGAAACCACCTAAGTCTCTAATCAATAAAAAGTAGTGCTAAGGGTTTATTCCTCCCCATAGAATACTTACTTCTTTAAATATGTCTGCATTTATTTATAATTTATACTGCCCTACTTTCAAAAAGGATTCTAGAGACCAATATGTCTATAGAACTGACTTATGTCCAGTTCCTGGTTCATTTTGTCCCTATATAATTTTCTCTAATTAAAAGCTTTTACTGAAATTGATAATATTGATCATTTGCTTTTGCATAAACAGACATGTTCGTATAATACTAATTTTAGGTATTTTTGTGAGACTCTCAACTATAATTCTATAATTGTTTATCTGGTTACATTTCTTGATGTATATGAAGGAGAATGATAATTCATTAGTTAAGCACTGTATATAAAGTAATTGTGTCTGGTAACATCTCTACTTTAGAAATATAAACACATGTGTACACATTTGTATGTGTGTGTCTGTGAATACATATACACTTTTGTATTCTGAAAGCTTAAATGTTCCAAAAAATCAAGATTTATAGAAACAGAAAATTCTGTCTCCCAAGTGAATTTAATGGCTGAATTTTTGTTTATTTTTACTTTAGATTTACATACAAATGAACCACCAATGTTCCCTTCTATCAACTCAGAATAAAATCTGGTTTTAGCATACACAGTCCTATGAGACATGGTTAAAGGATATGAGTGGTAGATAGAGATAAAAGAAATCAAAGACTATTCCTCCACGAGTTTCCAAAGAGGAAAACAACAATCGAAGAGAAAAAAGTGAGAGAACAGATGGGCTGGCAGAGTTTTGCTTTCTATGTGACATTGTGTACTTATTCGCATGAGGACTAATTTATAAACCCGGATAGTGTTTATAAACTATACCGTCCTAATGGAAATGAAAGCATTAATACAACTAGAAGATTCTTTACTTTCCAGGTTTTAATTAAAATCACAGGCGTTAAGAAGCAAAAGTACCTTTGTGGAATACAAGTCTAATGAAGTATTTCCTTGCCCAGCACAGAACTCTGTGTGCAGTCCCAGCTTGCTGGCACCAGCCACTGGAAAATCCGACCCCTGTGTAACCAAAAGAGCTCTCTCTGAAAATTAGAAAAGCAAATCACACCACATATATATTTTTTTTTTTCAAATAAATATAGTTGCCAAGTCAGATCCAGGAAAAACAATAGCAAGTCATATGTAAAACACACACACACACACACAGAGACACAGACACAGACACACACAAACACACACAGCCTTAGAACGTGTTATATTAATTAGTTACCTGGAAGACTAGAGACAAATGTGTTTGTTCTACATGCTGAACACTTAAAAGAGAGAGGAAAAGGTGTCAGCTTAGGAAACAGGAATGTGGAAACATGGCAAAGACAATCTAAGTAGGAAGAGAGAGAGAAAGGAAACAAGAGGAAAGGATTCAACAGAGGAATTTCACATCAGCTCAGAAGAATCAAACATGAGTTTTGCTACCAAATAATGGAGAGAAAACACACAGAGGCCTAGGAAGCGACTTGATTAAAATGCCCACCATGTGAATGCTACTCAACCAACACACTCATTTTACGTCTTAAAGGTATCACCTCATTTATGTGTAGGCAAATTAAGGTTGCAGTGGAATTAAACTGTCTTCCCTATAAATCAGACAGCAAAAAGGAACAGGGAGATATATATATATATATATATAGTTACCACCTGCTTTGTTTAGTGATGATGATAATGGTGACAATGATGATGATTGTCAACGATAATGACATAAATGATGACAGTATATGCAATATATTAAGTACCAATGTTAGGTTAGGTAATATGCTAGGTGATCATTTCTAATTCATAGAACAACTCTGGGAGACAGGTGTTATTTACCGCTTAAGAATATATACATATATATTACCCCAAATTATACAACTATTGAGCGACAGTCTGTATTTGAAGGAGCCCTTTAAAAGAACAGGATTTTCATTTTATTATTTATTTATTTATTTTAGACAGGGTCTCACTCTGTTGCCCAGGCTGGAGTGCAGTGGCATGACCTCAACTCACTGCAACTTCTGCCTGCCAGGCTCAGCGATTCTCCCACCTCAGCCTCCAGAGTAGCTAGGACTACAAGTGCGCACCACAAC
>NW_012115044.1:4866431-4866740 GCF_000951035.1 Colobus angolensis palliatus
GTCATATGTTGGAAACTGATGCCCTCATTTTTAAGAAGTTTTGCCTAAATTCACTAGTAAATGGCAGAAGCTGTATTTGAATCTAAGTTGGTCTGACTCTGAATAGTACTGACCAAAATAAGTGTAATTCAAACCACACATAAGTCACATATGTGAATTTAAAGTTTCCAGTGGTTCCGGTATACAGACACGCGCAGCTCAACTGCAGTCAATTGTCATCTTCTCTTGGTTCCTGGGTTGACCCAGAATCAAGGATTTTATTTTCTTGTGCCTCTTGGTATGATACCTCTTGACAACCCCATGATGCCT
>NW_012115044.1:4872031-4879633 GCF_000951035.1 Colobus angolensis palliatus
TGTTAGCCAGGATGGTCTCGATCTCCTGACCTTGTGATCCGCCCGTCTCGGCCTCCCTAAGTGCTGGGATTACAGACTTGAGCCACCGCACCCGGCCAAAATCATATTTTTAAAGTAAATAAACTATCATGTCTTTACTTAACCCCTATGATATATTAGGTATTATGCTAAGTAATAGGTATTAAATCATAATTTAACATTTTAATTTTCACAAAAACCTGGACATCAATATTCCCATTTTGCAGCCGAGAAAACTGGGAACCCGAGATACTAACCAATGGATACAAGAATAAACAACTGGTAAATGGTTGAACCAGGCTATAAACCCCAGAACTCTCGGACTTTCATATCCACAATGTTTTTATAATGAGAAAAATGTGATTTTGAATCAAGTCTTGAATAAACTGAGAGTGATCAAGTTGGGTAACACTATTTGGATATAAAAATAAAGGATGCTTTTAAAATAATAAGTTTTCTTTGTGATTCTTAAAATAATTCTATTCCCCCCCAAAAAAAGAATTTTCATAATATGAACAATAATAATATTATTAGAATAATGACATAAGAATCTATACTAATCAGTTCTATGTATATATTCTAGTTTACTCATTTAAGCTGTATTCTTACTATTTTATAGTCTTATCTTCTAATTACTTGAGCTGAGAGGAGGTTGAGGGTTAAATCTGAAGTTCTTAAAGAAGTACCCAAAAGACATGGTTGTTGAGTGTCTTCCAAAGGGATAGTGGAGTATTAATACGGGCACTTCATGCTTGAGGACTCCAAGGGAATGGTAGACAATCAAGGCATCATTGTATAGCAGAAAAGTCAGTAGGCAAATCAGGAAAAGAAGAGACCATTTGCAGTCTCTTTAGTTCATGTCCAGGATTCACTTTCTATATGTGTAAGATACACTAATGATGCCCAATTCATACTGATCCTGCAAGGATCAAAAAATAAAAAATAAGTGGAAATCCTATTAGTCATTGTCTGATTAACAGAAACACAGAGTGTTAGTACCTCTCCTTCCTCCTCACTGAAGCTCATCCATGTCTTGTTCAGTAGGAAAAATTCTCTGTGAGGACAAATGCAAAAGACACAAACAGGTAATCAACACTCAAGAATCAGCCTGTACAGATTGAGAACTCGTATCAATCTGTGAGATTAAGGTGTCTGTTGTCTATAATTTAGAGAAAAATGGAAACTGAAACAAGGATCAGGGTGAAGAAACTAATAGTGTCTTTACAGAGTGGTATGAAGTGCTGTGATTTTCCTTCATAGCAAGCATAGCCAGGATAGAACAGAAGCATACATGTTCTCTCTCATACACATTTCAAAAGATAAACCATGTGATTTGGTAAACACTCACATGTTCATGCTCAAATGAATGACAAGCCAGTAAATTCCTTGGAGAGTGTACAATGTCAACAGAACACTTTGCTACAAAAGTTTTTGTTGTATACAAAGATGCCACTCTCTTTACAACTGTGCGTCTCCAGATATGTTTTCCCAGAGGAAGATAAAGCCTAAGCAGTGAAGGTGGGAGGAAGGGACTGAACAGGAGACACATTAAAAGTGAGACCCAGAACAGATGACAGATACAAATGGCTTTGGGAAAACACTTTCTTCATCTTTCCATTTCACACTTGGATGACTTCAACAGTTTTATGGACCCTCCCAACCCTTACCCCACCTCCTGTAAATGTTTTATGTAATGTCGGCCTATCACTGTGCTTGCACAATAAACATGACAAGCATGCTGCCAACATTCACCCCAAGGTGGGACTGGCAAGGCCACAGCCTGAGCAAATGGATGGGAATCATATTAACACACTCTCCTAAGGTAACTCAGAATAGAAATATCAGACAATGAGACACCTAATCTTAGACATTTTGTGCAGGGGCTGAATCTTCTATTGCTACTGAAAGGACTGTGGACAGGGGAGTGCCTGTCACAGTTACAGATTTTCTGGTGGGTGGGATGGCGGTAGGAGTGACAGAGCCACCTATCAGCCACACCGGAGATGATTGATGAGCCGCAAAAAACAGGCAGCGAAGCCCAGCCTCTCTCCAGAATCTATTTGTTATTTCCGATCTCTCTCTGTCTCTGTCTCTGCCTCTCTCACACTGCAGCTAATCAGTGGTGATAGATGAGGGCAGATCTTCACTCCTTCCTTCAGGCACCCAATTGCATTTTCTCTTGCTTGTCACCAGGTCTATCATCCATTTCTCAATAAGTCCTTTATACAAATAAGAAAAGAGCCATTCTCTCCCTAGAACTGTTAATGTAAGAGTCCCAAAGTGTTGAGAAAAAGGCAGGAGAAAAAGAAAAGATCAAAGGATTTTATTGTTTTACTCATAAAGGGACAGAGAAAAAGCATTTCCAGGAGAAATGCACTGAGTAATCAGTGTTGAGTGTTGAAGAGGAAGTTCAAATAAAAATGCTACAAAATTGGAGAGCTGGGAGTAACATGATTTGGCAAGAGCCTAGCCCTCATCCCTGTGTCCCCATTTGAATTGGATGTAGTTATTCCAATTGGCTCATTAAAGCAGCCCAGCCATGAGTGTGGCTGGTGTTTACAGGACCTTGTTATTTGCATGGCTCTATTGATGACCCACTCAAATAAAAATGAACAAATTTTGGCCATATCTCACTTTTATATCTTCAAGAAGTAGGAGCCAGTGAGTAAAGCTGTAAAATTAGGACTATAAGCTATGTGTGTGTTCATATGATGGAGCCAGAACATTCAGTACTTCACACTGGCCAGGATTCATCTTTAGAACCAAGCCACATGGTGGATGCTCAAAATATTGGATCCAGCATCTGCATGCGAGGCCAAACAGCTTCACAAGAAACAGCCAAACTGAATATTTTGGTCCTAATCGATTTGGCTATGTACATGAGGAACATTTTTAATCAGGAGATCTAAGATCTGAAGATAGTGATGTTGTTGAACATGATGATGGTGATGACAACAAAAATAACCAGGATGACAATGATAGCCACAATGAATATAGACGTGGGAAATGTGATCCATAAGTGTAATCTCTTCCCCAGTGAACTCCTCTAAATTGATTTAAAAAATGTCGTGCCCACCTTTCTCAAAAACAACTCTATTTTATACCTCAGAGCCTTACGAACTCCTATTAACTAAATTAAAATCTTTTGTCACTTTTGCAAAAGAATCTTGTTAATAGATACATCAGGACCAGGCATTGCTATTTGAAGAAAGCTGTTACACATTAAAAGAAGGTATTCTTACATTTACATACAAGTTTCTTGGTCAGAAATGCATTGCTGAATGAAACAGGGAAAAAAGATTTGGCCATCCTAATTGGCACCACCTCATGAAGATAGCCTCATAAAAAGACGGGAATATATTGGTGTTACTTATGCATATGGAGGAATTGATATTTTTATCAGATTATCAAAAACAAACCTCTAAATGTTTACATTTTAAAAATATGTAAATTTCAAAAGCTTCCTACATATGTTACTGCCTTAAACCAAAGTGTACACTTCTATGTTCCAGAATTTATATATATTGACATATAGTTTATATTTCTGTAATCATAGTATATATCTATTATTATAACTACAAAACCTAAAGGGTAAATAGACAAGGATGCTAGGAATAGATGAGAAGTTTCCTCATGCCCAGCACTATTTCTAAACCATAGTTGTATGATTATCTATCATGTATACAATGCTCAAACTATTTCACCTGATAGCTATACTGCTGTCAATTGTTGGCATTAATATTGCATTAAAAACAATACTTTCAGAACACACTTATTTTATTAGAACAATAACACTGAAAAAAATCAGTTCAGCACCATAAATTACAAAAATGAATAAAGCCCTTTGGGGATTAAAATCACCAGCACCCGACTTCTTTTTGGCCTAAAGTCAACATCATCATTATCCAGTTACAAAACAGGTGCTTCAAATACTACCCCAAAAATAGGTCCCGATGTGCAGTTGAAATAACTAGATGATGTTCCCTTTGGTATAGTTATTTAAATTGCCTCAGCAGCCACATTTTTAGCCTAAATTATTTTGTGGCAATCAATCTTTATAAAATAAAAAAAATGAACAAACTAGGGAGCAAACAATTTGATTACCACCTTATATTCTAATCATGTTCATGAGTGACTTGGAACTCTCATATGACTTGACTCTCTAGATTAAGAAGCCTATTTGGTATTATTCAAGCTACAAATATATAAACAAATAATTTAACATTCAGACCCTTGATTATCAAATGATTTTCCAATCCCTAATTCAATGCATTATTCTTCAACCCTAAACTTTGCTTTAATTATATAAAATACATTCTGAGAATTATTTATGTGAATGAGGGTTCAGGATTTGCTGCCACACAGTAACATCCTTTCCTTGTTCTATCTGAGTGGCCCCCTTTTTTGAGAAGAGCATATAACCTACCCAAGGAGCATGAGTCTATGAAGGCATCATCCTTCAGTTGTTGTACCCTGAAGGCACAACTGTTTGGATAAGTATCGACATTTCACCCTTCATCAATGCTAAAATTTAGCGCTGAGTTCCTACAATAAAGGCTTATGTTTTCGGCCTTTTTCTTATTCATCCTATTACGTTTGTCTTTATGAGCTCTCCTAGTTCCTTTCACTCCCTCCGGGGCTTAGCTGCAAATGAGATTTCACATCTCAGTGTAAAATAACCCGAACATTTTTCTATAAAATTAAATAAAAGTCTGCCATCCTGGCACTGCATGCCTAGAATCCAATTTCTGGAACCAATGTCTTTCCCAACGCCTCATTGTCTTCTTGCCATCTCACTTTTCTTAGCACTGAGGAGCATTTTTTTTTTTTTTGCTTTTGCATTCAAATGATTTATTGGTGTGGGAAGTAAGAGAGAACAGTATCTGGTGGTCAGAATGAATAGCAGACAGCAGAATCCCAGAATCCTACGCCCACTTTTCTGAAGACATTGTATGACTAGGATTGAGAACTCGTCTCTCCTGTGTCTCAGGCTGTCTCTGTTTTTCTCTGCTAGTCTGTGCCTGTGCTTCCAGTGTGAACTAGCCACAATCACACACACACACACACACACACACACACACACTCCTTCAAAGCTTCTCCTTGAAAAGGAATTAGAGTTTCTCAAAAATAAGGCAGCTCAGGGGAAAAACAGCTCCTAGGCACACTCTAAAAGATTTAGTCCTTTCAAGGGGTTTCAAGTATCAGAAGCTTCCCATCCTAACGGACCTAGGTCCAAACACACAAGCCAAACAAATGCCAGGCATCTCAGGAATCCCTCAGAGCATGCCATCCAGTACATCCAGGTGTGATGACAGGTGAGTAGAATTTTTCACTTAAAGAAAATCCAGGTAGTATTGAGGTTTTATAAATAGTAACATATTTTTTAAAATAACAAAAAGAAATGATTCATTCAAACATTTTGCATCTTCCTCGAGATCTTTTTTAAATTTAGATCACAGGTGCAATGTTAATAAAATTCAACTTTCTGAAGTTTTCTCTCTATATAAATTGGCAATGGATGGCAATGAATTATGCACATAGAAAATACCAAGTAAATTATAGTTTAGTGAAAAGTATGTTAAATTGTCATCCTAGATATTTTCTGAGCCAAGAAGAGACCCATATTTTTAGATTTCAGAAATTACTTTGGAGATCTTTCACCCACTCTTAGCCCAATATTTTTTTAATCACTTAAACGAAGAGGAGAATCTATACAGAGATACAGACACAAATGCCTTCAGAAGGTGACATCAAGGTAGGAAACAGCTAGGTAAATGTAGCAGAGGTAAACTGGTCACATGATTACATCTATCCTAAAGACATTTACATACTTGAACATAATTAAATAAAATGCACATCAAACATTTTGTGGTGCTTCCCGCCTGTCAGGGAACCTTGGAAAAAATGAAGCCTAATGCTGCTTCTGACTCTCTCTGGTTCTACTATTAATTAAGCAATTCTTTTAAAATTGAGCAATAACAGCAGAATAGCCACTATATGATATAAATATTTCATATCACTAAAAAGTTTCCATGTGATTAAAATAACTCTACTAATATTAGCTAGGCTTACTCAACTATTTTTCCTTGGGAATTTAATCCATAATTATATAGGTTTCTGGCTGAATAAAAAATAATTCTTCCTCAAAGGAATTCTTCTATAGAAAACAGAATATCATTGGGAAAGCTACTATCATATATGAGGGGGAGTATTCTAGCCATGAAAATATCACATGAAGAAGACTGAATGTGAATTTGTATACAAGTGATAAAGAAGGATTGACTGAACTGCATATATCAGAGACATATAACAAATACTACTTCAAAATGTGAATATATATGCTGTGGATATTATTTTCTACATCATCACTACAAGCAAAGTGAAGTACATTGAGAATATATCATAAAGAAGATAACCCAGTTGCTTTCTGACATAAAATCTACCATATTAAATAGCAAATGTATTTTGCTGACATAACTTCCAGAGAGTCATTTCACTTTTGCTTATGCTAATTCATAAAGAACGCATTAGGTCTAAAACTGAGGCAAGCCCAATCAGTAGTGATCATGTACAAAACATGGTGGCCAAGGTATTTCTAGGCTTTATTGACAGGAGGCATAACTATATGACCTTTTCGAGTTTCAGAGATAAATTTTGAAAAGATTTACGTTAAAAAAATATTGTTTTCCCATTTTTACGTTTCTCCTGAAATGAACAAGTAACCTCTAAGACTCCTGATGGATTTGCAAACACTCGGAGATTATTGCTTGCACTAACCTATCGTGATTCAGTATCTTTTTCACAGAATGTAAAAAGTTCTTAACCATGTTAATGGTCCCTATATATCAGAGAGGTACTTTACAAAGGGACACTTCACACCGTTAAGGCTGGAACCCATGTGTCAAGTGGGCACAAACATGAGTGTCTGTCTCAAAATTAACTCCTTATACTGCTGCTGGGTGAATATCTACTTGCAACATGCCAACTTTCTGGAGGCAAAGAGGATTTTCAGGAGTTCCTAAGCAATCGGCATACAAAATCTAACTTTGTCTAAACTTTTCAAAAGTCTTCTAACATCTGACCTAATCCTATCTACCTAAGGCACTTTTCTCTAAACAAACCAAGTTAATATTCTCATGTTCTGCAACATATACCATATTTATAGCCAAAAACCTTTCATAATATTGTTCTTCTTACTTACTATTCTCTTTCTTGACCCTTCATCCATCTAAATCCCAGTCATCTTCCTGTTCGAGCTCAAATTCAAACTCTTTCATAAGGGATTAGCTGACATTCTTAGCCCTTAGCAGACATTCTCAGCCTTCGCCCAGCTCCTCCAAATTTCTAAAGAACATAGTATGAACATGTCCCCAAATATAAGTTTATACAATCTGGATATTTTAATCTTTTCAAGTATATTGTGATTTCTCTACAGACTTGGCTCACATTTGATAATTCTTTTTTTTTTTTTGTATTTTTTTTTTTTATCACACTTTAAGTTCTAGGGTACATGTGCATAACGTGCAGGTTTGTTACATATGTATACTTGTGCCATGTTGGTGTGCTGCACCCATCAACTCGTCA
>NW_012115044.1:4881910-4893480 GCF_000951035.1 Colobus angolensis palliatus
CCTCATAAAATGAGTTAGGGAGGATTCCCTCTTTTTCTATTGATTGGAATAATTTCAGAAGGAATGGTACCAGCTCCTCCTTGTACCTCTGGTAGAATTCAGCTTGAATCCATCTGGTCCTGGACTTTTTTTGGTTGGTAGGCTATTAATTATTGCCTCAATTTCAGAGCCTGCTATTGGTCTATTCAGGGATTCATAATATCTCACTGTACCTAGTAGGACTCTAATTATATAATGAGTTTTCAATACGAATCGAAGGGAAAAAATGGTCAGTGAACATACACTGAAGAATATCTTAGGAACTGATTTTGCCAGATAATTATATGGGAATACAACTGTTCATGATAATATATGTAATAATTCAGTTTTCGAGAGGTATGAACAGTATAAAACTGGTCTGCTTAAAATGGGCTGGAGTTTGAAAGTTAATATTCTAAGTGATTATTGGACCTACTGACTACCAGGACCCTTCCCAGCTAGAGATGGGCATCTCTTTAGAGTGGACTGATGTAAGTATTTGGAATAGGAAGTTATATTTGACTTACAAATATGAGGCAGCAACTATTGCCCCAAATTAAGTTTGTATTATCTTGAGATAAGCTACTGTCTCTCTTTTGTTAGAATAAACACCTGAGAAATCAACCAAGTAGGTGTTAATGATAAACATACAAGATTGAAGCCCTTTCTTGACTGAGTAGAAACAGATAATATCTGATCTCCACATACTTCTCAAAGTAAACCGTCGCTCTTTTGTAGACACTAGCATGCAGACAATAACATGTAGACATGAACATGACTCCTATTTGTTTTGTAATTATATCTAGTTCTGAAGTAGCTATCAAAGTTTTTCCTCTATGTTTAAAGGTAAAACGGTATGTTTACTGAATTTAGAAAAAGAGTACAAGTGCCAAAATAAATACATTTTAGCATTTGCAAATAAAATGCATTAAAAATAAATTCAACTCTGAACTTCCATCTTGCTTTAGGAAAAAAAGAACTGCACTTTTCTAGACTATATGACCTGTTGGGTCCCCATGTTAATGAAGTCTGAAATATTCGCCTCTCAATGGGATGGCTGTTTGCCTTCCTGCTGAATAAAGATTTCCTCAATTTAATTATCATATGAGGATATCCTGATATTGAAATGGAAAGGATAAGGTAAGATTGGTTAAACCGTCCCTTTGAGCATTCTTTCAAACTTGCTACTGCTAACACAAAACTATCTTGAACAGAAGCCAGACCCAGTTTAACTAATTTTACATTTAAGTATTAATAATGCATGATAAGCCATGTCTGATGTGACAAATTGCAATAACTATTAAACCATTTGCCCATTCAATATATCTGATTAATCATGACAGATACACCATGTGACAAAGATAAACCTCTTATTTTTTAAAAAAATAAAGCTAAGTGAATTGAAAAATAGACTAAACCCAATATTTCTCATTGGTATTGATGAACCTGATTCTAGCTGCATGTACTGCCTTGGTAGGGAGAGCTGAGGAAAGCCCGTTACGTCCTCCTTTAAACTTTCCCATGTGCCCAATTAACTCCTGATTGAAAGGCAATGCTACTTACAATCAGGTTTGTGTTGGAGACACATTCATCCACAAGTGCAGAGAGCCAGAAAAATTGAGCCTAAAAAATCCCAGAGGAAAGGCAAGTGTAGATTATCAATAGTTCCACACTTAATAACATCTCCTGTACCAGGACTCACTAGTAAAGTTCTGCAAGAGCAAATGGAGACCAAATCCTCAGGCATGCAAAAGAGATGTCTAACATGGTGCCCAGAGCTGTGAAAAGCAAATTGTCCAAATGTTCATGGTGTGCCAGAGATAAATAGCTCCAACAGACAATATCATGGGTTTTTACCTTCTCTCCCTACATTCTGTTGCAACTGGACTAAAATTTGTGATCAAAACACTTACACAGAGCAGTATGTGAGCTCTCAAGCCCCCTCCCACCTTCCCAATATCAGCTTGCCCCTCATATCTATATGTATAAAAGATACTTTGATGATTTAAAAAGATGTATGCTACTTTCTCATCTAGCTAATGTTTCTAGTAGAGCTTAGCTATTTAGACAATGAAAGGAAAATCAAAGTACACTTGACTGCATAAGTGTTGGCTTCCTTAACTATATATGAAATAGCTAGGAGAATATATGCAGTTTCCATGAAAGTTTTGAAAACCCAAACAGAAATATAAAAATGAATTCTTATTCTGGGTTACTTTGGGAGAGTTACTGATCTTCTTTGAGACTATTTTGCATAGATAAAATAAAGATATTGATAGTACCACATATATGTTTGTCAAGATTAAATTAGCAATGATTGTACAGACGTAAAAAGTGTTATAATAAAGTGAAAGTTCAGACATAGTATCTATTACTAATATTATTGTGGTGGATAGAACCAAAGGTGACCCCAGTGATTTCTGCCTGTTTCTGTTCATACCTTTACGGAATCCTCTTCCCTTGAGTGTGGGCAGGAGTTTTGATTTGCTTCTACCCAATATCATATAGCAAATGTGATGGGGTGTCACTCCTTCAATTATGGTACATTATGTGGCAAAGGTGATGACAGATGTCACCATCAATACTATGTTACGCTTTATAAGATTTCATTTTAGGAGACTGGCACTAGATACTCTCTTCGTGGGCTTGAAGTAAGTGGTTGTCTTGTTCCATTTTCTGTACTTATAACAGAATACCTTAAACTGGGTAATTTATAAAAAATATGAATTTCTTTCCCAGGTATGAAGACTGAGAAGCCCAAGATCAAGGGGATGCAGCTGGCGAGAGCCTTCTTGCTGGGTGGGACTCTGTAGAGTCCTGAGGCAGGAAAGGACATTTCATGGCAAGGGGGCTGAGCATGCTAGCTCAGGTCTCTATCTTATTCTTATAAAGCCACCAGTTCTATTCCCATGATAACCAATTAATCCATTCATCCATTCATGAGGGTAAAGTCCTCAAGTCACAACCATCTCTTTAAAGACTCTGCCTCTCAATACTGCCACATTGAAGATTCTTTCAACATGAGTTTGAGGGGGGATAAACATCCAAGCCATCGCAGTGGTCATGTTGGAAAAGCCTACATGGCAGAAACTGCAGTTCCTCTAAGACCTGAGGGCAGCCTCTAGCCAATAGTGAGGAAAAAAGCTGAGACCTTCAGTCACACTCTGTAATAAAATAAATTTTGCCAAAAACCTGAATAAACTTGAGTGTGGATTCTTTCCCAGTTGACCCTCCAAAGGAAAACACAGCCCATATGGTACGACAATTGCAACCTTGTGAAACCCAGAAAAAGAACCCAGCTAAGCTATGCCCAGGCTTCTGACCTACAGAAACTGTAAGATAATAAATATGTGTTGTTTGAAGCTGCTACATCTGAGGTGATTTGTTAGACAAAAATAGACAACTATTACAACTCCGTATAGTAATATGGTAGTCAACATGATGAACATGCTTCTTCTATGAAGGAAGTACTTTTGAATTTTGGACTTTATGATTGATAAAGAGAGCTAAGAAATCTTGAATTCTCATGGACCTTCAAGGTAGAAGAGATGGTAGAAGCCATCTGGTCCAGCTCCTCCTGTCCATCATTTTTCAAATGAAACAACCAAGTTTTCAAAAAAAAATTACCTGGATAAAGGTCATGTGACCAGCTCATTGTAAAGCTATAACTTAAACCCATTTTGACTTTGGACCTAATGTTTCATATCACTACACTGAATGCAAATCTGTGATTCTGAGTTAATAGCTTTTAAATCAAACATAGAGTAAGTATGAATGATGATTAGATCTTAAATGATCACCTAGCTTAATTATTATTAACCAAATTCATCAGAAAGCCACTTACTGACATTCTGATATGATTTATTTTCAAGGTAACACTGGGTTGATGTTATTTGTCAATACTCAATTGGAAAAGAACAAAATAAAAACGTAGTAAATACAGAGCAACCAAGGCTGTGTCTGAGAGTATAAAAGCATTGAGATAAAGGGTAAAAGGTTCAGTTAATCCATGAAAATGTCACCATCCACTAGGGATCTCTATCTGAAGGTTAAGTGTCACAGACTAAGTGTCAGATGATGCAAGCAGCCAGAATGGCTAAATCAACTCGGGTGATGAATGTGGTAACAGATGCTACAATCACATTGCTTGTATGTCCAAGACAGAAGATAGGATCAAATTAAAACAAAAATGTAATACCAAATCTATCTATCTATCTATATCTATTAATCGTTCCCATTTCTCTTAAAAACAACATATTTTCCTTCAATTCATACAGTGGTTGATTAACCAGCTTTTCCCTATTACAACTAAAAAGGATCAAGAGATGTGATTGTCAGGCTATAAATGCAATTTTCACATAGAACATATTTTAAAATACTTGAATATATATTCTGACAGTGGGACAGAATTTTTGAAACCAGAATTATACTGGCCAAAAGTGCTATGTCTCTGTTTTTCATTTTCTCCTATTTATTCCTTCCACTATCTTGAATCCAGCTCTGATACTTACTATATGGGTAATTTTGAAGAGTTATTTCAATGCCACACCTTTGAGTCTCTTAGTGTATATCTCGCCTGATAGAAGATTGTCTTGAAGTATAAATGGCATCATATGTAGATAAAATATTTAGCACAAACACTGCATGAATAATTACCTTTGCCTTTTCTTCTCATTTTCCTCATGGGAAGCAATTATTTCCCAAAGGTCTTTGGGACTTTTGAATGAGAAGAAGACAGTGATTCCAAACTTATCAGACATCTTCCCATCTTTTAGATTGCCAGAACATAGAGAAGCATTTGTTATTGGTGTGAAGCTCTAAGTCCAGTCCAGCCTTGTCCTGAGGTTTAAACAGTGCTTATATGGAGAGTCTGGAGTCAAGTCCATTCTGTCCAAGCATGGCAAAGGGCAAAGATCCATTCCATGCTTTAAGACAGTAAACGTTTTAGCAAATGAAGGGGAAAATTGAACTGAAATCAGAAAGGGAAAACAAATCCTCTTGTCCAGTAAATTTCTTTAATCAATGGAGTGGTTCTCCAAGACTTTCCTTCAATGTCAAAAAGCTTACTAGGATTTCTGTCCAAGTACACAAGGTCACAGCAAGTTGTTATTTCAGAAAAATTCAGAACAGAATCTCTTAGAAAGAAACACAGAAAATTACACTGGCAAAAGAAATTGCTGAGCTGGCACAAAAGGTGTTTAGAAATAGTTAATGTACTCTCATTTATCTTTAGATCAGGTGTAGAACAGAAACAGAACCAATAGGAAAAAATGTTGTTAGTAGACCTGTCAACTATTAAGAACTGCAAATGCTGTAATTCTCTAGCTTTTTCCCATAGTCCAAATATATGAATGTATGAAAAAAAATAGGGTAAAAGCACATGTAATTTTCCCAGTGATGTATCACAGCTTGCTCTGCCAGGAAAGGTAAGTAAATGAGCAATCTGTCAGTAAGCCCAGCATGAAATGAGGGTGGAGCTGGGATCACAAAGTAGATATGTCACATTTCAAGTTCTTTAGGAAAAATGCTGGTAATACCCAAATTTAAATCTAAAAACTAAAAAAGGTCTTATTCACACATATTTTTTCTTGTACTTTTCTTTATACTTTGTAACTTTCCTAGCATTCTTCTTAGGTTTTCTACTGCACATTGTGCAGAACCCAGACATTTAAATGAACATTAAACAAAATGTAAAGTATCTGAATATATTACTTACACATTCTAATTCCCAGAATTCTAAGCAAGTAGGTATTTTAAATTATTTTTTTCAGTTTCAATTTCTGATTCACTTCTTTTTTTAATGTTTATTTTAAGTTCAAGGGTACATATGCAGGCTTGTTATACAGGTAAACTTGGGTCATGGGGGTTTGGTGTACAGACCATTTTGACACTCAGGTATTAAGTATTAAGCCTACTACCCATCAGTTACATTACCTGATCCTCTCCCTCTTCCCACCCTGCAGCCTCCAAAAAGCCCCCAGTGTCTGTTGTTCCCTTCTATATGTCCATGTGTTCTCATCATTATCTCCCACTTATAAGTGAGAATATGTGGTATTTAGTTTTCTGTTTTTACGTTCGTTTGCTAAGGATAATGACCTTTGGATCCATCTGTGTTACTACAAAGGACATGACACACTCTTTTTAAAGGCTGCATAGTATTCTGTGGTGCATGTGTATGACATTTTCTTTATCCAGTCTACCACTGATGGGCATTTAGGTTGATTCCATGTCTTTGCTATTGTGAATAGTGCTGCAATGAACATATGGGTGCATGTGTCTTTATGATAGAATGATTTGTATTCTTTTGGATATATACCTAGTAATGGGATTGCTGGGTTGAAGGGTAGTTCTGATTTTAGGTCTTTGAGGAATCACCACACTGTTTTCCACAATGGCTAAATTAATTTACACTCCCAGCAACAGGTATATAAGTGTTCCTTTTTTAAAACCTTGCCAGCACCTGTTATTTTTTGACTTTTTACTAATAACAATTCTGACTGATGTAAGATGATATTTCTTTGTGGTTTTGATTTGCATTGGAAATATTCTTAATATCTGAAAAGCAGATATTTCATGTTATTTGGAAAGAATGGTCATATGCTGAACTAAATTTTTACACAGCAGGATCATAACGTTCAATAAATGTTTCTACTTATACATTTATTTCTGAATTTTTCTTTTATCATTGAGCTAGTGGTTGATTTCCTACTTAGAATTTAGTTTTTTTAACATCAATTTTTCTGGATTAAAAACTGTCTTCTCTACTATTATATTTACAATCTTTATAACTACTTTGACACATTTTCTTTCTCTTCTTTCCCTATCTCATTTTATATTCCATTTCTAGATCTTATTTTCTATGTTTGTCCACTGAGTGTATTATTTAGTCTCTTTCTCTTCTGGAAAAATTCCCAGAAAGCATTTTTTTTTTCCTTTCTATAACTGCTATTGTGAGACTGAGAAGGAGAAAATGGCAAGAGGGCATACCTTGCTGCTCTCAGAATTGCAGAGATAGTTGTGGGATTTACTCCCATTTCTTTAGATGAAAGTGAGGGTGGGGTAAGTGTGGCCAGTGGAGCCAGCATTTTTGTTCATCCATAGAACTCTACATTTGGTGTTTTGTTTAAGTGTGGGTGTAAGGATTGCTATAGATGGCAGAGGAAATTACCTAGTCCATACAGGGGAGTAATTAGATTGCATTACCTATGTGGTATTTAAATAAAGTGGAATTTGTTGATAGACTATATAAACAGACATAAATCTATACTTTCTAATCTATTAAGTAATTAAACACAATCTGTGTATAAATGACTATTTCATATGCAGTGTGACTTCTGCAAACTTAGTTTTTCAGAGTGTATGACTTTCTCACATTAAACTCTCTCAAATAGATTTTCACGATCTCCAGACTCTGAAGCATAAATCAGAAATCTGTTCTTCTAGCCCAGTGCTTCACGAACACTCTGTGACTGTCAGATTTCTCTGCTAGCAGCTTTAGTTACCATAGCTTCTCAAGCCATCCATTTTTTTCATGTTCCTCTGCAGAGCAATGAACAATAGGCCTTCTGTTCTCCTTTCTGTTCTATCACTTATTTAAGGTTGACCTACAAAATGTTAAAAGTTTAATTCTGAGTCAGGTGCTCAGCGAACGTCTAAGGAAGTGTTAGATACACTGTAAATACATGTTGGTTGAATCTATAAATGTAAAATGAAATGGAGGAATGAGACTACATCTAGACACACTGAGGCAAAACATATGTTGAAATATCTTGAGAAATGAGGCCAGGCTTTCTGAAATGTTACTTTTTGGTAGTACTAAAATGCAATCATAGAAATTAAGCAGAGGAAACCTGTAATAATGATTTGGTGCTTATCTAGCACTTCCTTTATTCACAGATCCCAAAGGATTTAACATACTATTTAATCTTCTCAGGTCTGCTCTTTTTCTTTTCGGTTTTACTTTTCTCTCTCCAGTCATGAAAATTTAAAAAAAATTAATTTTTCATTAAATTGATTGTGATATTAGAATTAAATAGTGAAATTCCATAATAGTAAAAAGATAGAAGTCATTAGTAGAAGTGCTTTGCTATAATCAAGGCCAGTCCTATGGGTACACTGCTGACCTAAATGTAAGACGGCCTATGGCTCCTTTTTGACTTTTTACTTGATGACTTCTCTTAATCACCAACTCCTAACACACACACTCACATATACCTCTTTCTGGTACCTACGATTTAGGATCTCTGAATTTATGAATCTCAACCAAAATAAAGTTCAGAAAATACTTAGATAAATCTAATTACATTAAAGCTGAATGGCTGATAAAGCTTAACTTGCTTTACTAGGGGAGACTACCTGGCATATGTACATTTTACTTTGAAGGTGTTATTTTAGGGTGTGGAGTAGGTAAAGCATTTTCTCAGGTCCTTAAATGATACCATTTATCTTTTCCATCACAGATCCACCATGGTTGTTCAGGGTTTAATTTGTTTTAAACAAGGTAAATGTCCTCATATGGTACCTATATAAAAGACATTAAGATGATATATGAGACCCTTGCTCAAAAAAAAAAAAGACAGTAAGATGATATAATCTCCCAGCAAGTAATGACATATGCTGATTCAAATCTGTCATTTTTAATTCTTAATTATTAATAACACCTTGTTTCCCTCTAAAAGTATCCTATGTTGGACAATAAATTAAATGTCAACCTATGAATAAACTGAAAGTTTGATTGCTGTGTGCATGGCCATCAGTTGCCTACACTTTAACCTTCTTGCTTGCTCTCCCCTGCATAACAATGGAAGTTTCTTAACGGAAGTGTCTCACAGCTCTCATACCCAAGAAACCAGGGGAAATAAAAGACAAAGAAAGAGGTTCACAGAGAAGACTTGGTATTAGATGAAATTAAAGTAACTGAAAATTTAACACTCATTTTATTCCCCTGTTACCCTGTTTGGTACCGGATTCTCTATCCCGAACAAATCTCTTTTCAGAAAGTATCCATAATTTGATCGATATCTCAATTGCCCTGATTTGATTATATGAATGTATTAAATTATCAAATGTACCCCCAATCATGTACACATCTAATACGTATCAATAAAACATTTAAAAGATCTATTAAAAATAGTACTTAATACAATCAATTTTTCATATTGCTATTTAGTTCTCTTTCTATATACATGTATATACATATATATTACATACAAAATTTATATGAAAAATTTAAAAATACCAGTTGGTGACAAGACAAAAAAAAAAATGCCAGGTGGTGATAAGTTACCTGAAAATAACAAATCAGGATAGTAAGATAAAATATGCCAGTATCCTTTTGATTTGCTGGTTAGAAAAGGCCTCTGTGGAAAACTGGTATTTGAGTTGCACTCAAATGATGAGAAAGCATCAGTCATGAAAAGATCCAAGTAGAGATTTAGGGCAGAAAAAAATTACAGAAAAGAAAGAGAATACAGAGAACATAGAGAGCCAAGTACAGGTTTCCTTTGTAGAAGTGACCATCCTTGGCATCTAGATGGAACCAGCTAGGCCAAAGACCCTCCATAGGTTCTGTGGACTAAGATGGACAAACCTCAGTTCCATGAACTCTGCATTGTCACAACTCTGCATCACCAATTTCAGGAGAATCAAAACCAAATACAAGCAAAAAAGTATTTTGGTGGGGAGGAATTCTGATTTACCTTGAAAAGATTGACTTGAAGACAATTCATTCAAAGAGACCTGGACAAGAGAAGCACGTGGACCAGCTCTGAAGTCGCAGCTAACATGAACAAACATCAAATCCTTGAGTACAGCAGGAGGCAGCCTTTGGAGTGCTTTGCAGAGAGGACCCATCCTCTGGATGACCCTTGGGGTTGCCACCTGTGTCCTATGTGAACACATCTCCTCTGGCACTTTTCTGCTCCTTTCACTCTCTAGCAATCTGCTCCAGCACTTCTCTTCTCTCCGGTCGGTCTCCTGCCCCTCCCAAACTTGTTTGTCATAAAGGTTTAGTATTTCCATGTTGAGGAACTTTTGAATACATTTGTTTTATAGTATTTTTTGTTTTCAGAAGATTGTTTTTATCCATATCAGCAAACTAGAATATTTAAGGGTTGTCAGGAGGATTTGGAAAAAGTCTTGTCATACAGAGCCAGATGTCAAAATGACATTTGAGAAAATTGAATTCTACCTGTGTAGAATTTATTATGCGTTTTCTATTCATGTAATATTATTTTATTTTCTCATTTTATGTGTGTTCTCTTACTGGCTGGATACATTCAAATGCAGCCAAATCCAGGCTACCAAAATATTTGTTAAATCTGTCTGTTCCTTTCAAGTTATATTGCTCCATAAGAAGCAATGCACTTCTAATTGTGTAACACTCATACACCATCATTTACTAGCCAAAACAAATTTTTATAACCCACTTTTTGGTCTTGACCTATGTGACTGTATTTGGAGACAACCTTCTTCTTAACTCATTTGAAGAGCCAGGGATGAAATAAATATGCTAGCTTTTCATGATTGCCCAAGATGTATTACTTCTAAATGACATAAATATCAATAATTCCTGTAAATGAAATAGAAAGTCAAGTAGAGAACTAAAGTGGTCTGACTCATTAAATGGAAAACAGACTCTCTTAAAGGCATATGGAAAGTAACAGGTCATTTGTACTCTAGGAGCTCCTCAACCTACCAAGTTCATCAGAGATATAATCTTGTATCTGGTGGTTAATTAGAGTCAAACAGTTGAAATAGGAAGATATTACTGTTGATACTATGCTGCAGATTCATATTTGTATAAGAATCATTTTGTGAACAGGCCTGGGAACTTAATTTGAAATATTATTCCTATGGGAAAATGTATTCCAAGTTCTAAACTGCCTTCCAAATTAATTTGTGCTGTGAACGAGATTTGCAAATTAGAGGCTTATAAGGACAGAATGTGTCTTAGCTCTTCCTCCTGTCATTGCAAATGACTTGTTTTCTTATCCTGTTTGTGAAATAACCATTCGCTTACTGCAATTAGTTCACAATTTCTTCTGTGTACATTTGGATGAGTGCTTTTGTATAGTCTACTTTTTCTATAACTGTCATTTTACTATGATATGTTTCTCAATGCCTATGGTTTTGAAAGGTCTTCTGATGAATGACATATGCTCCAGTGTTTTATTCACATATTCTACATAATGGTGGAGCTACATGGTTATATAATTGAACTTTACCTTGGCACTCTCTCTCATTCTCTCTCTTCCCACTTCCCCTCTCATCTTCCTCTCTCTCCTATGTAGTACCATCCATAAATATGAAATAATAAGATCATGTTTTTGTGGGTATACTTATCTTTCCTTAATTATTACATATGAACTCTTGGACTTATTTTGAGTACTTCTGCTTTTCATGCCCTAGGACAGTAGTGAGAAATTCAAGTGTTTTCTTCTACCTTTCTCTTTTCTGTCTGGCATTCTTTTTTGGTTTATTTCCTTGTCCAATAAATACCCTCACTTTCCTAACATCCCATCATTTGTGTTCCTTCTCTCTTTACCATCATT
>NW_012115044.1:4894028-4929247 GCF_000951035.1 Colobus angolensis palliatus
TATATATATATATATATAATTTTTTCCCACTGTTTTTTTTCACACAGTTTAGCCTATGAAAATCAACTTTGTTACTACTTTTTCCTAGATCACTTTGCTATAACCAGATATTCGATAGCCTACTCTTCTTGGATTTTTCTGTTTCCCTGGTTACCAAACAGGGGCATGACTGATCTTTCATATCTCCGATACTGTTATACTCTCTATATTAACTTCTCTAGCTGAAATTTTCTCTAGCTGAATCTCTCCTTCTCCCTAGAAACTGCAGTCTTTAAATGTCTTATCACTTTTCCCTCTACTCATTATATGTCACAAACTCTTTTTCTATGTTTGAAACACCTACAAATAGCATGTTCATACTTTGCTTTTCCAATATATCCAGTTAATCATTCTAACCTTTTTCTCTTCCTGCCAAATTGAGAAACAGTAGAACAAAATTTTACTCACGCCCACCTACACACACCCCTCAAGAGTTCTGTGTGTGCTTACTCTGTGCTCTGTTCTGAACAAGATTCTATAGGGGGTAAATAACAAAAGCTACCATAGCCCCTGTCCTTAAAAAAATGCCAATTCAGGAAAACAGTGCATACAGATTTAAAACAATTGAAGGACAATGAAATGCTGTATGTAATTAAAAGCTAAGAAAATTATTGTCCATTCTTAATAGAACTACTTAAAAATCTGCTTTTATCTGATGTTACCAAGTGGGTAAACATACCAGTCTCAAACTATCATAAACAGTCAACTCATGTGGTTACAAGTTTGGCCAATTTCAGTTTGTCCGATTCTCTATAGTTGCCCATATAGTTACACTGCAGAGACTTGAAAACGCCCCAGGTGACTGAATGCAACATTTTGTGCATTCTTGGGTATGATTCCTCCACATTGCTAGACAGATTCACTTAAATTTAACCAGTTAGGGTGGGATGCCTTGAGAATTGTTTAAAGCAAATCTGAGGAGCCTAAAAAAAAGAAGTCTCAAGGCATGAAAGAGACAGAAAAGCAAGTTGGTCACTAGCATTGCTTAGGGAGTAGGTGCAAACCTACTAGGTCCAATTGTCACATCTTCTCTTCTACCCTTCTTGGCAGAGCATGAAGAAAGTTCTACATTTTCTTCCTTTCCATATCCTGGGCGGTTCCTGCCGAGCGATGCTCCCCCTGGAGCTGTGCAATAGGGCAGCCTAGCTAGCAGTTGCTCTTCACTCAAGAAGGAGAAAGAGATCAAGACTAGGCTCTGTATTAAATTCTGAGGATCATTTTTCTCTTTGCACCAAACATTAACCTGGTTTCAGTGGCATGTGCCCTGAGGATCATTTTGGCATCAGTGATAAGGTGTGATAGTGAGTCAATGGTACCACTGCAAGGACACCACAACTTTGTTGTTATGCACATTAAGAAGCATTTGGTGGGAATTCAAGATGCAATCTAGACCTACAGAAAAGAGGCTCTTTGTTAGATAACTAAATCTTATTTTCAAGAATAACCTCTGTCTTCTTGGACAATACTCAGAACAACTGAGACACTCAGAATAATACCTAAGGAAAACAAATCAATGGCACAGATAAAAGCAGCCTCAGCTATTAATACTATCTTTACTCATAACTTGGTGATGGGTCAGTCTTTTCCTATACATATTTAAGGGCATGGCTTTCTCTGCAAGTTTATCAAGTGCAACATTAACTCACTACACATTCTTTTCAAGTCTATCTCACTCTTTTTTTTATTTTTTTTTATTTTTTTATTTTATTTTATTTTATTTTTTTGAGACAGAGTCTCGCTCTGTCACCCAGGCTGGAGTGCAATGGCCGGATCTCGGCTCACTGCAAGCTCTGCCTCCCAGGTTTACGCCATTCTCCTGCCTCAGCCTCCCCAGTAGCTGGGACTACAGGCGCCCGCCACCCGGCTAGTTTTTTTGTATTTTTTAGTAGAGACGGGGTTTCACCGTGTTAGCCTGGATGGTCTCGATCTCCTGACCTCGTGATCCACCCGCCTAGGCCTCCCAAAGTGCTGGGATTACAGGCTTGAGCCACCGCGCCGGCCTATCTCACTCTTTAAAATTTCTAAATTTACTAAAGCAAAACAGAGAAGTGAAACTTTGAGAAGATCCATGTCTGTTTCTCAAAGATCCACTTCTACCTCTCAGACATCCATGTCTGTTTCTCTGGCATGTCAGCATTTCCAAACTGCATGCAGGCTTTATAATCTTCAGAATAACTTAAATATTTACAAACTACATCCAACTCCCTCTGCTACTCACCCCTCTCCAAGTTTGACCAACTTCCACAAAACTGTAATTACAAACTGCAGGCCTAATATACTTCACCAGGAACCCAGAGTTGAAGTGCAACCAGTCATCTTAGCTGGAGTCCGTCAAACTCGGTCAGATTGGCAAACAGGTTTGATTTAGCATGCTGTTAGGTGATGACTACCTAAACAGCTAAGTTGAGAAAAAGTCAGAGACCAAGTGCAAGTGCAGAGGAAATAAGTGGCAGTGTTACTTCCCAGGAATACATTTTAAGGTTTTTCTTTTTAGGAAGAACTGGAGTACATACCCATATGTTGAGGGAAAAACAATATTACAGAAGAATGTAAAGGAAATGAAATTGTTAATGACCGTTATTAAACACACTTAAAAACTCAGGGAGACACATTGCCTCAGTCTCTATTTGCCTAATGGCAGGACTTATATTCTTTCCTGTTGATGACAGCACTTGCTTACCTGCTGAGAAAAGGCACCATCAGCAACCAGAGAACTCTGGGAAGAGATTTTATTAGCTTTCCACATATTCCGACCTTTTAAAAGACTGCAGCTTTTCTCTTCTTTATCTTGTAATTATAGGATTTATTGATTTTTGTTAAAATACTATTTAAGCAAGGACCCTAAATCCCTGCCTTGAGAGGGGGATTCTTTGGAGCTGATTTTTTCCCTGCATGATGGATACAATGCATCTCAGCAAACTGCTAGTTGTTCTCTTGTTAATCTAACTTTTATTTTCAGGAGAGTGAATCAACTAAGAATTTATAAGGGTTAAAAATAATTTATAATTTTTTCCCTTCAAATATGAAAAAATAAATGTAGAAAGATTGAGAAAAATGGGAAAAATCTCCATTCAGTTACCATGAATAAACAAGTGATTCAGAAAGTCAGGATCATCATTGGGTATTTAAACCACTAGGTCAAAGTTTGTTGGGGATCAGCACATGGAAACAGTGATAAAATATCACCCTAAAGTTTGCTTTACCAGTATTGATGGTGGAAGATATTTGTATAATGAAGAGATCTAGCAGTCATGATTTTAGCCAAATGAGCAAATTAAGCATCACTAAGAGTGGGATAACCTGCAGTAATATGCCTCTTACTTGGATTTAATATAAAGGATTCAGCACCATCCAGGAAGTATTCTTGCCAAAAAAAGTTTAACATGATTTAATTAAGCTTTGAAACAAGACATTCCATTTACAGGAAATACCAGAAGATAGAGGAACAAGTTAAAAGACACCACCAGAAACGGATCAATGAAGAAAGTGGTATGTCACAAGATAATTCATCTAGTCTCTTAAAAAAAAAAGTCAATAATTTTTTTTAAAAAAAAGGATTGAGGACTTGCCTAGATTAAAAAAGAAAAAAAGAAATGTAATTAGAAAAGTTACCAGTTAGAGAAAAATAGTTATAAAAATATTAATGAGACAATTGCAGGAGTCGAATACACAGTGTAGATGCTTTAAGGAATTATTATTTTATTTGTATTTTTAGATTTTATAGTAGTGTATTTGCCATTATTAAGAGATGCTTGGTAAGCATGTAGTGCTATTTATCTATTAGAAAAGCAACATTGGTGGTAATTATGTCAAAATATTAATTACTGAATTTTGGTGGTGAGTATAGAGGTGATCATGATTTGATTCTTTCAATTTTTTGTGTTTTTGAAAAAATGTAAAAT
Organism: Colobus angolensis palliatus; assembly: GCF_000951035.1. Taxonomy (NCBI): domain Eukaryota; kingdom Metazoa; phylum Chordata; class Mammalia; order Primates; family Cercopithecidae; genus Colobus; species Colobus angolensis. The sequence continues at coordinate 4,897,970 of NW_012115044.1, forward strand.
AAAAAGCAAAAAATGAAACAAAGTAATATAACATTAGTTTCTTAAGCTGAATACAAAAGCCTTGAGCAAAAAGAAAAATGTTTAGATTTATGGAGGCCTGTTATCTTCTCAGGAGGACACATTGCTCCATATATGGTGCTGGACTTCTTTGGCCATTCTCTGTCCCTGATGACTACTTCCATCCTTCTGCCAGTGATAAAATACTAGGGGCTTTGATCCTTGCCTCATTAAATAGAGAATATTCTCACTCCACTCTAACCTGTGCTGGGGCCAGTTTAAGGAGCAATCTGTCATAAGATCATTAATACAGCAACTGGCTAAGAAGGTGAAGATACTCATCCAAAATTAATTTCTTGACCTTTTCCACAAGGACCTAGGAAGACATATTTTAGCGTTCATAACTGGGGGAACAGCTCTACTTATACACTGTGTTTCCCAAATGTGGTAATTACAGAAACAGATCCAAAAAGAAGGGATGCAAGGGACAATCAACGTTTCAGGAATCCTCTCACTAAGGGAATACCTCAGGTTACATGTGAAGAATTGCTTTGGAGTGAAGCAAAGGAGGCTACTACTCAACAGCTCATGTATGGCCTCAGACAACTTAAAGCTTCAAAAATCTTGTAGAAACAGGTTCTGGCTGCAAAGCATTTCAGAAGAATTACCGGGTAATTCAAGTCACTATGGGGGGCAATGTCAAATGATTCAACCTTAATTCAGCACAGCAAGTGCTATCTAATAAATGAGACAATGCATTACTTTAATCATGGTCAAAGGCAAAGATAAATACAAAGCCAAACATTTAGCAAACGCCAGTAAACTCTGAGTCAGAAAGGCAAATCCTCAGATTCATGAGTAACCTTTACTGGGAACTCAGTGATGTCATTTTGAAGGTGAAATAGATATAATAAGAAATCCTCTGATCCTCAGAAAAACGCATTTAAAAAAGAAAACCAATACTTATCTGCTCTCCCCTCTCATCTCTTTGCAATCTCCAAGGTGTAGACAGCTCTGGGACTACATTTAGGGGCCAGTAAAGGTTCACATTAATTTCTTTTTTAATTTATCTCATTGTTTTTAAACCTTAACCTTTCCAATGATTGCTAATATGGAATGAAGTTATGACTTCGCAACATCTTTGCCACATAGCCAGCGCGACACATTTTGAGAGGGGACAAGAAGTCACAAAAATAATGGTTTGAAGTATCTAAAATGTTTTTTGAATGATGCCATGGCTTCATCATCACTCTGTCCTTTTGTAGATCAAATTTAATACATTGATTTCCAGGTACTGGTTAATCACTAGGCAAAATATAATCTATAAAAAGTGAACGTATGTGAATATAACCTAGTATATAAGAAATGTTCTGGCCAGGTGCAGGGGCTCACGTCTGTAATCGCAGCACTTTGGGAGGCCGAGACGGGTGGATCATGAGGTCAGGAAATCGAGACTATCCTGGTTAACACGGTGAAACCCCGTCTCTACCAAAAATACAAAAAATTAGCAGGGCGTGGTGGTGGGCGCCTGTCGTCCCAGCTACTCAGGAGGCTGAGGCACGAGAACGGCATGAACCTGGGAGGTGTAGCTTGCAGTGAGCCGAGATAGCACCACTGTACTCCAGCCTGGGCAACAGAGAGATACTCTGTCTCAAAAAAAAAAAAAAAAAGAAAGAAAAAGAAAAGAAAAAAATGTTCTCTAAATATTACCATTCATTTAAATTAAACTTGAATTGGATAAGAGAGTGAGTAAATAGTTCTTTGCTAATTCTTGTGCTAGGGCTGGGTTGCAATGATGCAATATTCTCTACCTTATCAATTTGTTTTGAGGAATAAGAGATACTGTCCAAATAGTTCATTTAGTTCATATGAACTATTGTACCTACTAATCCTTCACAGTAAACTGATGAAATATGTATTATATTCCCCATTGCAATTATGAGAAAATTGAGGCTTAGAACAAAAAGGTTAAACAACATCCCGAAGGTTATACAGGTATGAACTGATAGAGGTAGAATTCAGATCCCAATCTTTGCGAATTCACATTAAGGTTAAAATTCTCCATTTATCAAAAAGTATTTCCCCAGAGATCTTTCATAGTGTCTTAATCCCACCACGATAAAAGGGCACTACAATATCATCCATTAATATTAGCTTATCACACAAGCTGCAAATGCCCTACTGAAAGCAGCTGTGGGAAAGCTATATGTTGCTCCTGAGTAGAGATTTCAGAAGGCTCTAGATATACATAGGGTGGAAAGATTAGGAAGGTTTTTTCAGAAGAAGGTCTTGGAGGTTTTCGAGTTGATGACTGGGGGAAAGGGAGGGGGGAAGGTAGTGGTCATGAGGATGAAAAGGCAGGAATTCATGGGAAGAATGCAATGCATTCTAAAGACAGAGCTGACATTTTTGCTCATTTTCATATTTTTTAGTCTGAACTCTGATTAGACTCATGGATCACCAACCATATCATTGCTACTGTCACCAAATTGTGCCTTTTTATATTATAAAAGTTGGCCAAACTCATTTAAAATTTTAGAAAATGCAGCATTTAGAAAAATATGAAGAAAAAATATATATTCTCTGCCAAAATATGACAACTGTTAACATTTTGGTTTATTTCCTTCCAGCTTTCTTCCCCCTATGCTTATAATTTGGAAATTTTGAAAAACAGTTGAAATGATAAAACATGCACACATTTGAATCTTGTTTTATGTTACATTATAAGCATTCCCCATGTTATTCTCTATAGGATTTAACAGTGTAAGATCATTGCCAAGTTATATATATACATACACATATAACTTGCTTCTTTCTTTTTTACTCATTCTCTGTTGGTTTTTGTTTTTGTTTTGTTTCCTCCAAAAGCAGCAGTTGGGACATTATAAAGTATTGAGAAAACAGTCTATATCACAAGGGGCCTGGGAACAGGGTCACAATCTCATAACCTATGATTATTTTGTGCAAGAGATCACTTTCATGACCACCCATTTTTCTTTACCTTATTCTTCTAAAGGCTAACCTGGGAAAAAAATGAAAAATAACATAAAATTAAAATGTCTCAGACCATACCTCTGGCATATTGCATTTAGCTTCCTCTGGGGGAAGAATACATTATTCATTCTACTAAAACCACCTGGGATGTCTGGGCCATAATCCTCTGGAATATGAACAGAAGGTCAAAATATTATAACTCAATCATTATTCAATCTTTGAAATAAGAGAGGATTATAAACCCATGCTGATATTAGTACTGTATCGCAAAAGTCACTTTCAATGATCTATTTACCAATTTGATTGTGTTTCTCATTATAGGTGAATACTAAATAAACAAATAGGCACAATACAACAGTAAGACTTGTGTTGCTTCAGATACACTGGAAAAGGTGATTGCAATATTTAAAAGAGCTAACATACATTGATTGAAATAAAACATTTATCTGAAATGTAGCCTAGGTCTTGCAACAGAAATCAACATTATTGACATGTTTTATTGCCATTATTGTTTACTTTTAGTTTATTTTTGTTTTTGCTTTTTGATAATGACACAAAGTTAATACAAAATAATCAGACTTTACTCTTGCCTCTTAGAATATATGAGAGAGATCTTTAAATCTTTGAATTACACAACAAAACTGAGAGATGAAATATTATTAGGGTTTTCTACACATCAATATTGGAAGATTCATCTCCATAAACATAAATGTGGAAAAAGGGAATATCATTACATGTATCCAAATGTATTATATGAAATTTACAAAATAGATAATTTAGAAATGCTTGCTCATTTTGTGAAGGTCTATATTTTTTAAAAAAGAATATTTCTTTAGATATTCATTTCCATTATAAAATGCAAAATACAATACAATACATACAAAATTTCAGTATGAATTTCAAAAACATGCCTATGGAAAAAAGCAGGCTACATATGCAGTGTATGTAACATGTTGCAGCCTAAATAAACTTCTAGAACTCTGTTCATATAACCCCATGACTACACTAAAACTGATAATTTTACCAATTAATTATGCCTATAAATTCCAATGTATGATATTAATGCCCAAAATATAGTCCATATCATGCAGCCCTATGCAAGAAATGCCAGGTGCCCACTCAGAATATACTAAGGGCATGCTCTAATCCAGAAAGATTTTTTGTTCACATATTCTCGTAGCATACTTCTATGATCCATTAATATCCACAATGAATTAGCAACTTCAGAACACTAACCATAAACCCAGTGGTTGTCAACATTCAAGTGTGTGTGAGTGGTAACATTTAATGATGCAAGAGGGAGGGACGGACATATCAAAATCAGGTGTGGACATTAAAAAGAGTCTTCTAGACCTTACTCCCTTGCTTTCATATGTCAGGTAAGGTGGAAGGGGTCATGAATACCCATTGCATTTATATTGTTAAAAGCCTCATAGATAATTGTAATTAATTTCTTTCAACAAGTACGATTGCCTTAAACATCTAATAAAATGCATGTGAACAAGTCTTTAGGAATTGAGTTTAAGATAATGTGCTTGTATTACAAAGTCTTACTAGTTGTGAAATCTCAACCATATTTCTTAGTATCTTTATGCCTTGGCTTCTTATCTGTAAAATACAAGTGCTTTTTACTTTTGAGTTGTTTCCAGAATTAAATACATGTACATTTAGTAATATAGAACAATGCTTAGCACACCGTTAGTATACCATTTATACTGTTATTACATTTAATTTTACAAAATGTTCATTAGGTAGTGAGGAGAGAAAAAGGCTCAGGTTCCTTTCAAAATCGGTCATCTGTCAAATGTAAATCTTTAGTTGAAACTACTTTAATGGGTGTGAGATGCAAAATTCTCCCAAGCACCTGATCCTAGATGTTTCATTCGCACCACAGGCTGAACTCTGCCTCCACCTAAACACAATCTTTACCTAGTTACCCAAGCCATTGACCTGTAGATCTCCTGCACCCTTCCTTCTCCTCCAAATTACAATATTTAACGTTATCAGGCTCTCTTGATTCTGGATTCTAAATATCTCCTGAATTTATACCCTTTTCACTTCTTCTACAACCACGGTGTTAGGTCATCATTTTTCTCATTTGAATTCCAGTCTTATCTTTTCACTTGGTCTTTTTTCCATGACTGCAAGACCGCTTTGTTTAATCAGTGTTTGTCAGGGGCCATGGAAAGAGGGAAGAGTTGACCACAAAGGGGTAACATGAGGAAATGCTAGGAAGGGCTGGGGACTGGTCAATATCTTAATTGTGGGCTTAGTTACCATGACTACTTGCATTCATCAAACAGTACACCAAATAGAGCAAATTTTACTCTAGGCAAAATTTAGAAAGCAGAAAAAAATAAAACAAAACAAAAAAAACCCACAAAATTACCTTTCCTTAATTTCCAATGCTTATACAACAAAAAAACATCTGAGTGTGGTCTAGTAGGCCTTTCATCATCTGGATTCCCCTGGTACATCTTGTACTAGTCTCTCTCCCTCTATCCTCATAGAACTTTCTCTGCACAGTACTTGTACTGATCTTCATTCTATACCTTCAATGCAATTCTTTTCATCCCAGAGTATTCATGACTGTCCAGAACGTTCTTCTCTGCTTCCCTCCACCTTTTACCTAGTTAACTACGACACATCCATAAGACTGCAGTTCAAATGTCATATCCTCGAGGACATCATGCAAATAAATCTCAAGCAATATCATATGAAGAAGAATTGTGGGCCCAAAAGAGTAAAAGCTATAAACAAAAGCAAATGGTGGGGCAGGTGAATAGGTGTTACAGAAAGAATGGACTATCTAAAATATATTATATAAGATATATATCAATATGCAATGGGTTAGAACTTTTTTTATCCTAAAAAGGTACTGGCTTTCTCAGGACTTTTATCAGTCCTAATGGCACCTTGTGTTACTCTTCACGGGATTTATCACAGTGTGTAATCATATAATCTGTATGTGTGTGTTAGTGGCCCATTTCCACCATGATCTCACAAGCTCTATAAAAGCAGGGACAATAAATAGATATCGTCCCACCATTATGTCCTTCCAATTTCTAGCACAGAGCTTAATCAAACACATAATAAATAATGGAATGAATGAACTGTGAGTGATGTTTCCAAAAAATTAGTACAAAGCTGATACTACTCAATGACTTCCCTTAATCTTTCTCAGCTTCTCAGTCGGAAACTACCCAATGCTTGGTACTCTAACAGCTTCTATTTTTTTTTTTTTTTTTTTTTGAGACAAAGTCTCGCTCTGTCACCCAGGCTGGAGTGCAGTGGCCCCCTCTCAGCTCACTGCAAGCTCCGCCTCCCAGGTTTACGCCATTCTCCTGCCTCAGCCTCCCGAGTAGCTGGAACTACAGGCGCCCGCCACTTCGCCCGGCTAGTTTTTTGTATTTTTTAGTAGAGACGGGGTTTCACCGTGTTAGCCAAGATGGTCTCGATCTCCTGACCTCGTGATCCGCCCGTCTCGGCCTCCCAAAGTGCTGGGATTACAGGCTTGAGCCACCACGCCCGGCCTCTAACAGCTTCTAAACATCTGTTTTGTTTTTCCCTCTGCATATTTTTCTTTAACCCTTAATGGAAGCTCAAAATGACCCTCCCCTAATGATAACCACATCCTAATCTCTGGCATCTATAAATGTTACTTAATACAGGAAAAAAAGAAAGAGAGAGAGAGATGAAAAAAGGGGGGGTTAGGAGAGAGGGAGGGAAGGAGGGAGGAAGGAAGGAAGGGAGAAAGGAAGGAAAAAAGGGAGGAAGGAATGGAGGGAGGAAGAAAGGAAGTGAGGAAGGGAGGGAGGGAGGGAGGAAGTTTTTCCAGCCTTGAGTCAGTTAAAGGTTTTGAGATGAGACTATTCTGGTTTATCCGGGTGGGTCCTAGGTTCAGTTGCATGCACCCTTACAAAAGGGAGGAAGAGGGAAATTTCATACCTACAGAGAAGGCCATGTGAAGAGAGAAGTAGGGATTGAAGCAATGCAGCTACAAGTCAAGGAACTCCTGCAGCCATATGAGGCCGGAAGAACCAAGAAAACAGATTTTCCCAGAACAGCCCCAGAGGATGTGCAGCCCTGCCAACACCTTGATTTTAGCACAGTCGTACTGATTTTACAATTCTAGCTTTCCGAACTGTGAGAACAAATTTCTGTTGTTTTAAGCTACCTAGTTTGCAGTTAATTTGTTATAGCAGCCATCAGAAACTAGTAGAACTCCCAGTCCCTTACTTCCCTGAACTTTGTATTTCTGGCTGTTTCAAGACCCAGATAATTGTTACCTCTATTAGTTATACACTCCCCTCCTTTCCTCTTTCCCTTTTAAGACTGTAGTTCCCATTTCTCCTCACAGTATCCCATTTTAGCATCTATCATAGTACCTTGAAATTGTCCCTTTGTCTTTCCCCCTTCCCCAGTATGAAAGTGCCTTGAGTTTAGTAACTCCATGTTATCTCTGTCTCCAGTGTCCAGAAATCTCTAATGCACAGGAGGAAATTTCATTGGTGATGAGAGATAAAATTCTAATATAGCTTCTATAAAGAGGCCAGGAACAATTGCCTAGAAAATTTCATTCTCCACAAAACTACTTTTGAGAGAAAAAGAAAACAGCATTAAAGAATTAATTTATTTGATCTATGAGACACCTCACTATAATGGAAAGAAGATGGTTTCTGAATTTAGGCAGATCTGAATTTTGATCCTGACTCAATTAGAAATTGCATGATCTTGGAAAAAGTAGTCAGTCTTTCTGTATATTGCATTCCCCAGCTTATATGAGTACACTAATTCTTATATTGATGCGTTATAGTAAACATTGTTTGAAATAGCTCATAAGACTACGTTTGTGAAATGCTTGGTGTCTAATAAGTTATTCTTAATAAGCCCCAAAACATATTTATGTCCTCTTACTTCCTGTTAGCTTTCTAAATGAATCTTGCTTAACAGTGATTTATTCAGAGAAACAACTTTGACTAAACTATCTAAATTAGCATCCCTGTAGCTCCCTACTACCCTGGTAGTTTCTCATTATTCAGCCCATTTTGTAGCTCTTACCTAATTTGAATTGCAGTATATGTGTGTGTTCATGTGTGTGTGCGTGTTTGTGCAGATTGTCTGTCCTCCGCCCTCAAATATAAGTTCCCATGAGGACAGAGACTTTTCTGCCTGTTTTCATTTGTGCATCCTCAGATCCTAGGAGTACCAAATAAATATGCTTGGATCAATACATCATTTGGAATGGGTAGATGAATTTTTCTCAGTTAGTTGTTCATAGCTCTACTTCATTTTACTGTGGAGAACTAACTTAATAACTTGAAATGTTCTAATTGAAGTCTACCATTGTGTTATTATAGAACCAAGCCCAGAAATGAACAAAGGAAACAAAAAGTTTATTTTATAAAAACAAAAAATGAAACCAATGGATATTATAAAGGTAATTTAAAAGTTATGACTGCATCCTCATTATACGTGATCTTAACTATGAACCTTGCAAAACGGCATCTATGAGCACATCTATGCAAAAACCAGATTACAATAATCTTTGATAAATGCCAGACATCAGATGATACTTCAAATACATGATCATCAGTATAATAAAATATACTACTTCATTTTGCCTTTCTAACAAATGGGCTCCCTGTTTTATGAAATCCTCTTATTTTGTCCTCTAGCCAGCTCCACTCCTCCCTAAAATTAAAAATATATATGATACTGTTTCTACAAACTCAGATAAAATTCTGTTTTATCGATATACCTAATGTAAATGACGAGTTAACGGGTGCAGCACACCAACATGGCACATGTATACATATGTAACAAACCTACACGTTGTGCACATGTACCCTAGAACTTAAAGTATAATAAAAAAGTTTTTAATCCTCCTAGAGATTTTTTTAGCAACTATTATCCTCATAACCCCTAAATATGTCACATGGGACATTTTGTAGGCAGTAGCTGAATCTGTAGGAACCAGGGTATTCTAAGTTAATGGAAATGTAATTTTCCTTGGCTAAATTCTAGAAATTTAAGCTATAATGCATTTATTTTTCCAAACAAATGTTGACAACATTTTACCTTTATTATTGTGATTTGCTCTCAGATGGTTTCTTCTCCTTTATGCACAGAAAATACTAGCTAAATACCCTGCTGATTCTGAAAAGTAGTTTACCTTATATTCCTTTTAGCTTTCTTAACTATTCCCTTCAAAGTAAGGAAAAGGAGGAAAAAAAAATGGCTTCGGTTGGCTTTTTAAAAACTTTTAGACTGTTTCATGTTTAGGACAATGAGAGTATGTTCAAAAGAGAAAGAAAGAAAATGAGGGAGAGGAGAAGATAAGCACCCAGAGGGCAAAAGTGGGGAGAGGCATCGTCTTGTAGAACAATTGTGGGAGTTGAAGCCACAACAGAACCATTTTTTAATCTTGCCTATGCTGATTATTCATTATGTAACTCTGGACATTTGGCCCTCTGAGAATCAGACTTTTCTGAAAAATTGAATAATAATCATAGAAAAGTTCTCATCAAATGTTGGATCCCCTCTTCCAGTCCTATATTTGGAGTAGCTTTGCCTATTTCAACATCGGGAGCTCGGTTTTCTTCTCCATCAGCCCTCTGCAATAATTCTCTGACTTAAAATGTGCATCTTAACTTCTTTTCTGGACTCTTTGTCTCACACCTCCTAGATTTCCTGAAATTCAATGACCTGCTACTTAAGGCAACCTGAGCTTAGCCCTCATGATCTTTCCTTTAGCTCTTGTCAAAGATCTAGATCTCTGATCCTCGACTCTTTAATTCTGAAGGTATATCTGCCCTTCCACCTACCTTATACCCTTCCTGTTAGTTGTTAAACACACACACATACATACACACACACACACACACACACAAACTTGCCTGTAGTCAGAATTCAGCTCTTCCCAGTCTTACAGGTATGCCAGGATTCCAGGATTATTTACTTCTCAGCTTAGAATAAATACTTCCACTCACCAAATATTTAATGGGTCCTATTACCCACCAATCATTGATCCAAGCACAAGAAATACAGAGATGAACAAAATTAATCAAGGCCCTGCCCTCAGGAAGCTTTGCTTACATTTTATGGTGAAAGATAAAAATATAACTATAAATACATTGTTGCAAAGTGATTAAAAATGTAAGTTGCATAGGGGAGTAGAGAATGTTTAAGGGTGGTGCTGTTTTAGACTGGGTTACCTGCAAAAGCCCCCCAGGAGGAGACATGATGGGAGGAAATACCATGCACATGTCTGAAGGAAGAGTATCCAGGATGAGAAGAGTCCACTTCCATCATTCACACTCACCATTGGGGAATGCAGTGTTTTCTCATTCTCCCCCACATCCTATCTTGTCAATCTTGCATAATGCTGTAGTTGCCTTTTTCTATAAATGAGCTTCTGAGTTCTGCTTGAGAAAAATCACAAAGCTGGATTCACTGGCTCTACTTCAAATTATTACAGAGGGTGTCTGGAAAGTCTGGCAAGCCTGGGACAGAGTAGGCATGCAACACATTTTTGCTGAATGAATGAATTTTATGGAATCCTATGCCTGAACCTACTTTTTCCAAAACAACTTTTATCATAAATCTTTTTGTAAACTCAGACTAAGAGCATTCACTGAGGATTTACATCCATAAGTTTCCATTTTACCTCTACATTTTTTAATATTATAGAAGTATCTTTATACACGATAAAGAAGAAGAAGAAAGAGGAAATTTTGAGAGGCAGTTTTCCAAAACCAGAGAGTATTATTGAAAATTCTTCAAGTTAAGTTTGAATAAAATCCCCCAAGGTTCCTGTAAAATCTCTGCTGAATAAGTTCACAATTCTGAGAGTCCCATTTTTAGTATAATCTTCTCTTGGCTTACTTGATAATTCAGCACTCTGAAATAGGAGAGTGTGAAGATTAAGCAAAAAAGTCCTACTTGAACAAAGTCCCTAACTGTGGATTTTAAGAATAAAAAGTCTGAAAAAAAAAGTTACTATTTGTTACAAGTTAAGTTTGGGAAAAAATACTTTCCTGTCCCTGTGTTTATGGCAGTGAAGTCTGGGACTGCTGAGCATTTCAGGATCATCAACCACATGATTAAACCAAATTGCCTCCAAACTAACGCAGCCACTTCCCTCAGCAAAGTGTTTTCTAATTATTTTGAAAACAGACGGGATCACTGTAAACGAAAGTGATTCCAGAGCAAAAGAAATTCATAAGAAGTAAGAGCCTTCAGTCTCTCTTCCTCCTTTAGGTCCTCAGTGGCAAAATCTGATGCTAGGAAAAATAATTTAAGAACCCTTTATTTTCTCCCTGGTCATTTTTACTGATACTTACAGTGGAACATTCACATTCATAACACATCATGGGTCAACTTCATATAGAAAATGAACCTTTCATGAATAGGACATATGCTCGAAACTATTTCCCTAGCTCCGTACTAGAAAGAATCAGAGGCACTACAGTCTATGGCACTGTGACATTTTTTGGGATAAAATTTTTGGTCCAAATGTTTCAGAAGCTAAGGCAAATGGAGAAGATCTCCTTGATGCCTCCCTCCTCCTTACCCCAGCACCTATCACAGACTTTGAATCATCCCCACCATGATCCATAGTTAATATTGTGACAAAGGCATGCATTTTCAGGATAAACAATATTCAGAGGTATATCTTTTAGCCCTGGAATGATGCTCTGTTAATTCATCCATTCATTCATTTACTCCATAAGCATTTCTTGTGTACCTATGCTAGGCACCATACTGAGCACTGAAGAATTCAAGCAGAAAGCAATTTTATGGCTTCCTTTAAGAACCCATAATCTAAAGGGAAGACAGAATTATGAATAATGGAAATGCTATGATATTAAATTCCATTTTAGAAATTTTAACATGGTGTTGAGTGAACATGGAGGAAAAACTAACTTCCTTAGAAGGCACTTAATAGTTTTCCTGGGAGCTAACATTTGATTCAGACCCAGAAGCTCTGGCCTAGATATGCACATGAGGCAGTGTGTTTACTTGGTCAAAATATTAGCCCATTCCTCTCATGTTGGCCTAATGCATACAATGAAACTTCTGCTTTGGCTTTCTGGGGAACTGAAAATATAGCTGGAGCCCAGATGAAATATACAACTTCCCAATACTCTCTAATCTCCTTAGATTCACCCAACTCTCCTATCAGTTTATAGCTAGGTTCTTCCAAAGAAATAACAAACCTCTTAAAAGTCAACACATTGAGCCAGGCATGGTGGCACATGCCTGTAATCCCAGCACATTGGGAGGCCAAGGTGGGCGGATCACAAGGTCAGGAGATTGAGACCTTCCTGGCCAACATGATGAAACCCTGTCTCTACTAAAAACACAAAAATTAGTTGAGCATGGCAGCAGGTGACTGTAATCCCAGCTACTCAGGAGGCTGAGGCAGGAGAATTGCTCGAACCTGGGAGACGGAGGTTGCAGTGAGCTAAGATCACACCACTGAACTCCAGCCTGGGGACAGAGTGAGACTCCATCTCAAACAAAAAAAGAAAAAGGAAAATAAAATCCACACATCATAAAGCTGTTATCAATATGACCACAATGCATGTAGTGTTTCTCCCAAGCCTCACTAACCAGATTAGCCTTATCTAGATATACATATAGGTGCTGGCTCAAAGGCACACACACTACCTGAAACCTGGCTTGAGTTCATTATCCCCTTTTGTGTGCTCTGTACATTGTATTGTCAAATAGTCAAATATCCACTCTTATCCTCTCTTTGGGAACTATCCCTATATTCCACTTAGGTCCTTAATCTGCTCCCTATGCACTCAGCCCCTTCCTTCCTCTGCTCCAGCTGTACTCGGAAATCCAACATCTCTGACAGTAGATTTACACATGATGCAATATACATCTAGAATATCATAAAAAGTCACAGTGTTATTTTCAGTAAATGGTATTAATAAACGGACCCCACACTTAAGATATTGAGATGGGTCATAGGCTTAAAGAACATACAGGTTCAGACATATTATGCCCGTTGCACATGTATTAGGAATTAAAACTGACCCTCCAACTTATATCTTCTAACTCAAAACTCAGTTGACTTTCAGCCCAACATAGGTGCCACGCAATGTGGGAGCAGAGAAGTCTGGTCTGTCTTTCCCAGGATGTGAAGTAGGGTTCAACTTGTTCAGGTTACAGCCTTAGAGTTAAAAAAATAAAAACTGAACAATGAAAAACAATTTATAATTAAGAGCTAAATTAAAAGCAAAGGCAAAAAGTAAAGATTGGGGCCAGATGTTTAAGATAGGCAGGGCTAAAACTTAGAAGTAAAGAACATAGAGTGTGAAGAGGAACACAGTACCAAGGACTGAATGTTTGAAGTGGCCCTCAAGGGTCACATAACAGTGCCACCTGAAGGTATGAAATACTAAGTCATGCTTAGCCATCCCTCCAAAAGCAACAGTTTTAAAATCAAATATAGCTGGAATGAAATAATATATTTTCTACTTGCTATCTATGAATAAAGGTGGTCAAGAAAGCAAGGCAAGAAATACATACTTATTAGAACTTTTAGCCATAACATGAGATGACAGAACCTATGATTGCTATGAATTATTATTTTAATTTGAATAAGCAAGGAGAATAGCATTTAACGTGTAAGGAATCATATGGGCAAAGACTGTATTTTAGAATAGTTAAATAAAACAATATAAATTTATATATAGGTGCCTGTTTTAATTTGGGTTACTATCCCCTGTCTTGGAAATAATTATTTTAGCATACTTGCTGAATTATGCCTCCATTGTTAATTTAAAACATCCGTTTATTTAAAATGAGGTTGTTTTTGTTTATTAGTCATTACTGACTATCAAAAAAGATATAGTGCACTTGAATATTCTCAAGTATGTATAAATTGTACATGTATTGCCTAGCAGGGGTCCATCCTCAATCAATATTTTCTCAGAATGATATTTCTCAGGAAGGAAGAAGATTTTAGTTAGGTTAACAAATTATTATCTTTCACAGGAGAACCTCAGGCAGGACTCTCATTAATGAATTGGCTGATAGCAGTTCCTTGTTTACAAGTCATAGCATATACTCACTTAAAACAGTAGGAAGCAGGCATGCAAAGAGCAGCTTAAGAAAGAGGGTATAAAGAGAAGAGAATGCAGTGTAAAAGATGAAACCAGACAAAGGAGAATAGTTATGTCAAAGTTATGGCTAGAAACAACCTAAGAGGCTCTATGTCATACAACAGGACTTTGCCAGGACTGCATAAAAGGAGAATGATTCAAAGAGAAGGAAATCTTTTTTCTTGTAATCACGAAAGCCATTTACAGCTACTTTGATTCATTTCATGGTCTCAGGGACAATTATTTGGCTTTCATTGCTAAAGGTTCTCTTTAAAACAAAAGACTTAAGAGTAAAGAATTCATTTATTTCCTAGTAGCACTATACATTAATTTGGAGTATGCTTTGTTCTATTAGGTGTAATTTTAAATTACTTCCAATCCACTGTAATGCCACTTTTGCAATTGATAATGTAAGTTTCATTCATTTTTTGCTACTCTGTCAAATAAATACAGAAAAGTTATTTCTTGGTTATATATAATGATAGTGCTGTTTAGGAAAAATAATTAAATGATACCATAGCTGCTATTTAATTATACTGGCTCTGCTGGGCTTAATAAGATTAAGTTACTTTCCTGTTTCACAATTCATTTTGTATTTCTGTCATTAATTCTATCAATTCATTTCAGGTTATTTCCTAGGTGTTTCTCAATATTTTGTCTTCTCTGTTCATATCCCATAAAGAAAGCACGTGACCACAATTGAAATCCAGTTTTCAAGTGTTCTAGATTAGAAAAATAATGAGAAATATGTGCTGAGTTGAGTCATTTGCATTTAACATCGGATTCCAATATCAATATTGATAGATTCTAGAATGATAATACTTATCTACCAAAATAGGAAAGAGAAAAAATAGTCTCTGCATGGACTTGGCCAGTTCTCTCATATATAACCTTTCACTTGCCAACATTTAAATCATTTTGAGGTACCCACTGAGTTTAATAGGAAGGTTCCCCCCAACCTCCAGGAAGGTCAGATCACAGAATCACAATTTTAAATGTAAATGTCAAATTTCACTCTCCACACAGCCCTATTCAATTATTTTCCTAAGGGGATTTAGAGTTTTTTCTCTAAGATTTGAAGTTGAGAGAGGTCTACATATTACCCCAAATCTTCGAGAAACTACATTATGCATTAGGCAATTGTATTCTTCACCACAATGGGCTTGCAATTCAGATCATCCATAATTATTTTGGAGAAGATATCTTTTCTCTGTATTGCTTTTTTGTAATCGACATTAATCAAAGAATGGTTCAACATTGTTAAGTTTACATAGGGTCACATTAATTATCCATTTAAGTTCACACTGAAAAACAGACTTCAGTTGAATGTCTGGAATATACTTAGCACCAACACTGTAGAAGCACAAATTGTAAAATATACATAATATAATAACATCATGAAGTCACTAAATGTATATGTATACATGACTTATCGGAAGGCTCTGTAGATTCAAATTCTTGCTCCACTAGCCCCACAGAAAGTATTCTTTCAGGATAACCTCATACAAGATAGAACTAAATTGTAGTCAAGAAATGCCTTATATTGAAAGACATTCTGAGAAGTTAAGTTTTGTGTATGTGTGCCTGTTGAGGAATGGGAAGGAAGTAGAAAGAAGTTACTTTGTTCTGCCTCCCAATACTCATAAACAATCTGTGTTCCTTTCTGGTACCAACATCATTTTAAAGCCCTATGATAAAAACATTGGTAATTGAGGATGCTGAATTTATAGCAATTCCTTAGTTGAAGTACTTCTTCTGTGTTTTGTGGTGTTTCTGTGAGACCAGTAAAAAGAGTACCGTCCCTTAGATACACAGCGGGTTGCCTGAAAATGATTCATCTTCCTAATTTCTACTTAAATAAAATTCATTATCAAATTTTGAAAATGATTGTAATGCAAGAGTATTAGTTTCAGCAAGGCTGCTTCAACCCTATTTCAAGCTTCTGTGGACTTAAACTATAAGAGATTCGTTATCAGAGTTCTTTCTAATTCAGATGAGCTCTCTGGCAGGTTATTGCCAAATATTACTCCAGTTCATTCACTGTAGCTCTTCTTTTATCTTCATATAACTTTGAAGTTCTTTTTGGAAATAAAAGTTTATCTTCCCATGAAACTCAGAAAATTTTTTATAGATGTGAAACAAAGAGCTTGAGATTTTAGCCATTTATGTTAGAATCTCTACACTTTCTATTCATAAAGCTACCTTAAATTTTTAAAAGGAATAAGGATGTACCTTGAATACAATAAATGATAAATGGTTATCAAATAAATGAAGGAATAAATGATTCAATAAAAAATACAAAGCCGAAACAGTAGATTGTCAGCATTTTTCTCTTTTGGTCTGCTAAGTTCCTTGTCTGAGGAGGTCATTCATACCATTTATTTCAAATGTACTGACGTTTGATATATATTACAGAGCAATGTTGCCCAAATAAGATTTTCCAAAGGTGGTAATAGGTATGTGAAGCAGGTATGTAAGATGATAATAGGTATGTGAAAAAAGTTGTCTAGTTAAATAATAAATGGGAAATTGTACAGAATGTATTCCTCTACCCCTCTTTAACACCAAAGGCCATGATAATTTCTGTGATAGAGAAGCCTGCTTAATTTCCTTTAACATATCATTTCTCAAAAATATTTTACCATAGAACACTGTGAATATCTCCTAGTACACAGCCATTCATGGAATATTGTTTTGAAACGATTGCTACGTGGGATTTCTTCCAATTTTCACCACTGAGTTTCCTAAATACCATATCTTAAGCCAATTATTTTAAGAATGTTTTAAGAAAAGTATTTTTAAAAATTTCTGACACTATAAGCACCTTCTTGTATCTGGAACATCAGTAGGAACTGTCAAATGATCTCATTAAAACAGCAAAAAAATGACATGCATGAAAAGTAGTAAAATATTAAGTGATGAGGTTAGGGATAATAATTTTACTCACTAAGCCATAGTCATTTCTTGATTTCTTGACTGATTGATTGACTGACTTAATGCATTTATTCACAATTACTTATGCGGCAGACACTGCGGTGGGTGATTTTTTATATTTAAATTATGAGCATTGCCAACACATCAGCCATTGCTCGAGATCATGGGATGGCTAACTATGGCCTACAGAGCAAATGTGGGCCATTGTTTATTGTAAATAAAGCTTTATTGGAACACAGCCATAGTGGTTTATTTACATGTTGCTCATGATTGCTTTTGCACTAAAATGGCAGGTGTTGAGCAGTAACAACAGAAAACCATCTGATCTGCAAAGCCCAAAATATGTACTATCCAGCCTTTTATAGAAAAAGTTCACTGACACTTGTCTTAGATAATCTGCATGTTAAGTCAAATGATCCTTGCAATAAGACTTTAAAGAATGTACTGCTCTCGTTGTTTCAGACATTAAGAAGTTAAATTTCAGCATCCAGTGAGTGATTTGTCTTGTTTTACTTAGGCAGTAGGTAATATATCTGGGATTTAAATCTACGTGATTGAGCCAGGCATGGTGGTGAACTCCTGTAGTCTTAGGTAGTCAGCAGGAGAAGATTTCTAACCTGGGCAACATAGCAAAACTGGCTCAAAAAAATAAAATAAAACAAAATCCACCTGGTCAACAATGAATTCCACTAGCTTTCTTCTATACTTTAGGTATCATAATGGTACTCAGCACATTAATTTTGGGGGAGGGGAGGAATTAAAACATTTCTGAAATATCTTTTATTTATCTGAGTAACCAAAGTGAATTCTATTTTATAAATTAGTCTTCTATTTGCATGAATCTCATTAGCATATTTCAAAACAGTGCACTTGTGTTCACTTTTGAGTATCTGCCTCTCCATCACAGGCGTTACTGTGGCTAAATAGCTCCTCTGTTTCAATGCCTAATAGTTCTCCCTCCCTGGACTATTCCTCATGCAGACCACATTTTGTGAAACATTGCTCTGTTATGCAAAGATAAAACATTCCTATTTTTGACATATGATTCAGTTTTTTATTCTTATTAAAAATCTGGAAAACTACTTCTCTTTGATGGCCTTTAATTTAACTTAGCATTTGATTTATTTGTTTGATTAAATATCTTGATCTTTAGAGTATTGTTTTGGTTGATTCATCTAAAAAGGGGTATTTTACTATTTAATCTTTATAGACAAGGTTCATTTTCTTTTGATTTTGTTTTTATTTTTCATAATGAAGGTAGAAAAAGAAAGCTTTTGTTTCGATCCATCGGGCGTATGTTTTGGTCTCTGGAGAACACAACAGATTTAGCCATTTCTAAAATGAAATAAAGAGGAAAGTCAATACCAAGAGGTTCAGAGAAACTTCTCAATTCTAATCAAGTCACTTTAACAAAATCTACGAAACCTCTAAGAGCTGTGGTGCTCTATATGGAACACAAGACAGTGCCTGCCTGAAGGAAGCAATACTCTCCCACGGGGCAGAACTGATATACACGCTGGAGAAGCAAATAGAGGTGGTAGAAGATGCTTCTTCATAAATGTTACGGGATATCACCTATTTATCCTTCAGTCTGAAGATTTCTGATTTTTTTTTTTATTTAAATGCAGTAGTAACAGCAAAGAGAAACTAACACAAAGACCAATCACCACACTGGTGCCAAACAGAAATGTCCCTGACTCTGACCTCAATACAATCTAATGGCCTTCCCACTTTGGTGAGTAGTCTCTGTTTATTCCTTTTAAGTCAGTATTTATTTAACTAGCTATATTATGTCATACTTATTAATAATTAGTAAACTGATTAGTTTAGAATAAACTATTTGAAGAAACAGAAAAATATAAACTTACACCTTGAAGAAACACTCAGTATCAATCATTCCCTCACTCAACATATAATTATTCCTTGCCTATTACATGTCAGACACCGTGCTTGACTCCATGGGACACATCAATAGACCCTATCTCGACTTGCTGGAAAATCTGCTGCCTAGTGAGAGAGAGAAAAGTGTTACAAAGACATAACAAGGTGAAAAATAAACTGTTAACGGCTGACATATAATAGCTCCTTTTGAGAAGAGAACTATTTTTGAAAACGTGCCTTGATAGGCCACTTTGTATAGAGGATAAGCCCTAAATCATAGGTGTTTTAGAGACCTGAGTAACTACGCCTAAAGCTAAATTGCATTTAGAAGTGAAAGAACCAAAGGAAGTGGCTCACTCAGAAGACAGTAGAAATGTGGTTGCTACATACAGAGGAAATTCATCAGGAACTTTCAGTTGCGGGACAGCCAAAACAATAAGCATAGGAATGCCTAATATGTAATCTTAAGTTGAGTCTGTGTCTTGGGGAAATTAGAATCCTCCTTATGACCTGCCACATCTTCAGTGAGTTCTTGTTGTTACTGTTTGGTTCACTTTTCGTTACTGTTTTGATTGATCAATTGATCGATTTCTGGGGAAAATGAGACAGGGCCAAGTTTCTCATTTAAATTAAAAGTTGTTTAGAAAAAAAGACAGCTTTCATGACTCCAGAGGCAGAAATGACCAAAAAATGTAATCTTCCTGGAAACACATAAAAATTTGGGGGAGTTTGGGAAGGGCTTTAGTTTTGCACAGGGCTATAGGACACGGAAAGTTCAAGTAAGAAGAGCTTATTTAGTTGTGTTCTGAGTAATATAAAACCAAAAATGCAACTTGGAAAGTAGTGTCCCCCCATATATATACACACACATATACATATTACATATAAACTTATAAATATTAACAATTTGCTAGATAACATTATGTACATTATGAAAAAATAATAGATTCTGTTCTCCTGGAGTAGAATTCTGGAAGGTTTACCAAAAGAGTAGACAGAGATATAAAGGCCATTTCATGAAGGACAATGAATACCATTATGGAAATAGAGTATGCACACGAAATAGTAACTCAGTCCTATTGGACCAAGAGATGCTTATATGTAAGTCAGAAAATAAGACTAGAAAGAAATATTTGTGACTTAGTAATGAAGCGGCCTGGATTGTAGACTATGGAGTTTGGACTTTAGAAAGTGAGAAGAAAGTGCAGAGCTTCTAACAGGAAGTAATATGATAAAAAATGTTGATGGGCCGGGCGCAGTGGCTCAAGCCTGTAATCCCAGCACTTTGGGAGGCCAAGACGGGCGGATCACGAGGTCAGGAGATCGAGACCATCCTGGGTAACCCGGTGAAACCCCGTCTCTACTAAAAAATACAAAAAAACTAGCCGGGCGAGGTGGTGGGCGCCTGTAGTCCCAGCTACTGGGGAGGCTGAGGCAGGAGAATGGCGTGAACCTGGGAGGCGGAGCTTGCAGTGAGCCAAGATCCGGCCACTGCACTCCAGCCTGGGTGACAGAGCGAGACTCCGTCTCAAAAAAAAAAAAAAAAAATGTTGATAAAAACTATCTAATGGTAATAGTTTATGACAGTTAGAAGCTGGAGGAGGAAAAAAACAGTAGATGGATGAGAAAGAATGGTGATCAATACAACAGCAGTTATATTTGGAATGAAGATCATAATGGGTACAAGAGACACAATGGAGAAAACAGTGGACTCTGTTAATTTGGCAGGATATGCATCTGAATACTCTGTTTTAATTTTGATAATACCTAGTGTATGAATCTTGTTATGAACTAAGAATTCACCTCCCACTATGGAATTTCATCCTTGCTTTTTGTCCCTGGTTCAGAGCAAGACTTGTGACCTAGATTCAACTAATACAATGTTTTCTCTGAGGACTTCCAATAGGTGACCCTATAACCCAAAAACAGATAATGAGAAAAGAACTGTAATAGTGACAACAGCATCTGGCACCAGTGTTTTAACAGTATTTCCTGAAAGAATTGAATGCACTTAGTGTTTTCACATTCTCATCGCCCATTATCCCCTCAATTCTCTTCAAATGCGTTCTCATCATTAGCCCTTGACTGAAAGAGTGCTTGCCAAAGACAACATCCATTTGATGAGTCATTTTCTTCCTAAGTTTCCACATTTCCTCCTATACCACGGGAGTCTCATTTATTTAACAAGTTTCCCTTATAACAAATCTCTAAATGTTAGAGTTCTCCAAGATTAAGTCTTCAGCCCTCTTCACTTCTAAATTTGGGCCCACATGTTGAATGAACTAATTCCATTTTATGGCTTTAAATACCACATAATATACTTAAAAACTCAAAATTATATTTTTATTCCTTTCCTTTCCTCTGACATTCCTATGTGGCTGCTTAATAGTCATTTCAAATTTAGTATATCAAAAATAGAATTATTGATTCCCACTCTCCCTGATTCTTCCTCAAGTTTAGTATCTATCTAGACCAACAATACACTAGATAGAGCTCGCTAGATAGACTAGATATATATTAGTCTATCTATAATATGCATTGTCCCATCTATGCGTATTTAATCACCCTGTACTTGCTAGATAGGTACTAGTCTGTCTAGCGAGTTCTAAGAAGCAGGAACCTCTTTCAGCTTGCTCTCCACTGTTATCTGCTGCCTAGAATGCTGACTAGCATGGAGAAGGTACAAAATAAACATTTGATAGATATATGGATACTTACATAAGGATATCTAACCGGCAATTAGAAATACCCCCTACATTTTGTTAGTGAAGATATTGAGGATCACCAAAATGAAATGAATTTTCCTAGGTCACAGCTCCATCAGTGGCAGACTTGGCTGCCCTACTGATTGACCACATCAAGCAGTTTAATCACCACTTGTCCCTATACTTCAAGTCTCCAAAAGTGCTTTGAGAGTTACTGAGTCTGTTAAAAATCTTACCTGCTTCTGTACTCAGTATCACATTCCTCACTTGCTTCTGAGTTTGTCCAACATACAGGAGGGAAACACATTTGAAATGTCAGGAAGAACAAAAGGCTTTCCAACCAGTAGTGGATGTCTGTGGTGGTGTTTCTGACTGACTAGTAGCTGAATTCTCATTCTTTTTCAGGTTATGCCTCGATACACACATTTTGGTCAAAACAAGACCTTTTCTCTTGCTCCAAAAGCCAGTGTGTTCAAGCATTCCCTCCTCTTTCTTCCTGGTAGCCAGGTTATTCCATCAACCAGAGACCCCTGCTTGAGACCTTGAATCTGACAGTAGGAATACGGAGACACGGGGCTCTCAACGAGTAGGAATTCATGGTGCTGGTGGTGAAGCTGACATAGTGAAGGAGCAGTTACACATACTGTCCCGTGGTCAGTTATCAGTGGTAGCATTCTAAGCTGACATCTCATGGCAGGACCTTAGTTATTAACACAGCTTCCATTCCTTACTAGCTGGGGCTACTTGTCTGCTGATTCTGCTTAAATTAGCCAGTATTGTTTTATTTTGTTTGTGACTTAAAACCCTGACTGGTTCATCATGATTTTTACACCTTTTTTTTTGTAGTGTCATCCACTGACTGAATAGCACTAATGCCAGCCCACTTCCAACATTTAAAGCTATCTTGTTTACGTCATGTTACCTCAGAAACCAGTTTGTTGTTTGGTTTCTTAATCCAATAGCAAGGTTCAAATTGAAGGACTAACAGCTCACAAATAAGTCATCTATGGATCTCATCTTATTTTTGGATTAAAACTGCATTCTATGTACTGAACTATATAGGGGTAAAAATGTTAGACACCACTTGAAGAAGATTTATTTTGTAACAGAGAAACTTGTGCCACCAGCCTTTCTTTAAAACACTGTATGCCACTATTTCTTTAGTAAAAACTTATTTAGTGGTTTAAGTTTCAGCTTGTTCGAATGCTTTCTGAGCACCACTCTCTTGCCTACACTCTGTCACCAACAGTGTCTCTCACCATCTCCCATGTAAATCTTCTGTCTCATAGTAAGAGAGGAGTGGGTAATACGATCTAACAGAATTTGGGACATTGGCCAACTTTGTTCATGGGGTCACAGATGGTATGATGGAGCCTTATGAGGGAGAGAGTCCTGGCTTAAATTTTATCCTAAGTCAGGTATGCAGGCAGCTTTATCAGAAAGCTCTGCATTAGTTAGGCATTAAGATCCATAGGCAATTCTGTCTTGCCAACTTCATGAGAGAGAAACAATTGGGACAAGGCAGTACTTATAAATTTCTCAGCCTCTTCCCATAGGCTTCCTTAACACTTCATCCTGATTCCTATAATATCTTATACTAGTAATGCTTGGACTTTCTCTCAAGAAAAAAAAGAGCATATAGACATAAAACACATATTTGTGTTCATAAACACACATGGTTTTACATAGAATGTTGTGAAATTCACACATTAACCCCCAAGTACATCTATTACAAGGCACCATCATCCTGCTTATACAGTCATTTATTACAACACTTGGAGCACTGTGCTGTCCTTGGTAGCTTTCATGATTCCTACTATTAGTCTTTGAGCTCCATAAGGATAGGAGTACCTTATTATCTTATTTATCTTTTCATTCATAATACCTTGAATAGTCTCTGGCATATATTGGACACAAGAAATGTATATTCAAGGAAAGAGTGATTCAATCTTTCAAATTGTTGCCAATAGATGAGACTAGCCAGGTGCCTCATTATCCCACCTATGCATATTTAATCACCCTATATACTTCAAAGATCTTACCTGTGATGAGGATGTACAAACTCCTCTTATTTACTAGAGAATTATGAGCATTGAATCTAGTAACAACTACTAAAAGGCACTCTACAAATGTCAAGAGGAACAACTGTGTTGATGAAATACAACGATTTATATAATTTGGGTAAATACTATTCATTTGTCTCCCTGGGCGTTTCAAGGAAGATAAAATTAGGCATGGAGGCATTTCAGAATAATCCCATTCCTCCAACAAAGCAAGAAGAACATTGTCAGTGAGAATAAGCACCATAACCAATCTCTTTTTTATTAGCATCTCCTTCTGCTTGTTCTCCAGATATTGGGAAATCCACTTAATCTACTATGTAAAGGCTGAGACAAACGAGGCAGATAGGAGTAATGCCCTCACTTCACTGGGACATGAGAATAACTCTGAACAAAGAAAGTTACCCTCTGACTCCTATACTGAGCTTATGAAGATCATGTATTTCATAAAATCAGATCTCATATTTTACACCTGAGATACTTTCAAAGCCAGAGAGTGCTTCCTCATTGTACAAGATCTCACAGTTGGTCCAGTGCACTTAGGCGGTACACCACTCAGAATAAGGCTAATGCCAGACCTCAAGGTGAGACAATGAATTCCCAGAGTGACGAGGCTGATGAAACATGAGACTCGAATCTTTTGATCCAAGAACAAAACAAGTGACTTCTTTGCCTCCTTTCTTTCTAGTCAAATGAGACTTGCCTGGCATTTCCGCAGCATCCACAGGTTGCCAATTTTCTAATCTCAAGAAGGTGCAACCAGGAATTGGGAAGGGGTCCCAGAATGTACCTGCCCTCTGTGCCTATACAGCACACCTGGGAGCACTAATTTTAGGTTCTCATCAGCTGTGACAGCAAAGCTGTGGCATCAGTTAATTCATAATCAGCAAAGGGTAAGTGTGCTTATATATTGTATGTTAGGAAGTCAAGAGGAATCTTGTACAGCTTTTCACTTAAGTGTCATTATCAGCCGGGGGGATGCTTTCAGGGGGAAGTAGTGTTAGGTATACAATTGTTCTAGGAGTAAACTGAATAACTTCACAGGTCCCAGAATAAATAAAGTACATCCTAGTGTATATCTAGGGACTTCTGTCACAAACATGGAAAAGTTCCATGATATTTCCTTATGTAAAATAATAAAATCCAGATATGTCTGAAAGAATAAGTGTAAATATATTTAAATTGTGTAACATAAAGAACAAAAGGAAATGTATTTGACACCTTCTTGTTCTCACTTTGATAAACTTAGGCAAATTACTTGGCCCCTCTGAGCTTTAACGTCTCATCTTTGAAAATGAAGACGGAAAATACTTTACAGGGTTATTTAGTCTAACACATAGTAGGCATACAAAAACATGTTCACTTCTCTACCAACAAGTCTAATAAAGGGTTCATTTAATCTAAAACCCACTGCCTTCAGTTCACAACTTATGACTTGAATTCAATAGTGTGTTTGACTTTTATAAATTCACACACAATTCACATAATTTACATTTCAATGACTGGATCTGAGATGCAGTGAAGGTATTCAATACGGAACACTGCAATCAAGGCACGGCACCTTACTTAAGCTAACAAATGATTACCCTTCACTGCAGACCTATAATTCATCAATTTGTTCCTTACAGAAGCAGAAAGGCTTAAACTAAAGCAACTGAGGGCATCAGGACTCAGAAAATGCTCCTGAGATTCTTTCCTAGATGCTCAAAGGAACACATTGCCTGATTATCTTTCCTAACTCAATAATAATAAGTGCATTTGGGGATTCATGGAACTGCTTCATGCCTACCCAGATTTACTGTCTATTTAAGGCACCACATGAGTGTGTTCTTCCCACCAGTCAGATGAGTCGCTGCTCCATCAGAGTTCTTGAATATGCCAGAACTTATGCTCTAAAGTGGAGCAATGAGAAAGATAACATGTGGGCACCCATACATTCTTCACTCTCTCTACTAAAAAGGAAACCAAAACAATGGCCTTCAGTGGCATAAAGAGCGAGGCTAATAAGACAATTAGTTAAGAAACTCTTTAGATAGTCCAGGGAAATTAAAGAAGAGCCACATTTCTAGAATAATTTATGGTAGTTCAGATCAGAAATCTTGTTGATCCTTTCCAAGTTACAACTAGTGTGTCTTCATCTTTAAGCTTTTACTTAGAGCCAGACAGTCAGAAGCTGGGAAGTGATGAATTTTAATTCACACTTTAGACAAGGAGAGATGATATACAGATAAAAATTTACCATGAAAGCAATATTGAATAAGGTATCAGGCTACAGTTTCTTCCTTTGGGTTTTCAGGGTTTTTAAAAAATTATTATTATTGTTATCTTGCCTGTCTTGTGTGTGCGCGCTTAACTGTTTTGTACTGATTTCCCAGTAAAAAAATGTGGCTGACCTTGTTCATCAGTGAACTCACTCATAATTCTCAAGCTCCTTCCATGCCACCTCCTCTATAAAGGCTGTGAAAGTGAAACAATTATTTTGTATCACCTACTGCAGGTAGGGGTGAGCATGAGATGCAGAATCCAACAACGATGTGGTCAGTGAGATGCAAACCAAAGTTTGCTGAGGGCTTCTGGGAAGGCTTTTAGGTTTTCCTAGATTAATGAGTAGCATAACCCCTTTTCCTCCTCCTTATGCCTTGCTGCCTTTAATATGAACATCACGCCTGAAGCTAAGGCAGCTATCTTGAAACTATGCAGCAACAATGACTAAAAAAAAGAATTGCAGAAATACTTATTGACTTTGACATAATTAAGCAGCTGACCAATGACAAAAGATGTCAACCACTAACCTTATTGAGCAAGAAAAATAAATATCTATTTAAGATTTTAAACATATTTTATATTAATTATTGCAAATACGTTATTACTCATACATGGTACTTTTGAGTAACTTTTCTATTATTTTCTGTATATACTCTAATACATTTTACCAAAATAGATAGCTCTTGTAACCTGGGCTAGTCAGAGCGACACAAGATTATTTGCTATGTTTTGCTGGACCATATTGTGAAAGCTATAATAATTTTTAATGAGGAAAGGGTTCCACAGATCATAGTGTATTAGTAACTAGTGGTGATCTGTTAAATCTAGCTATCAGTAGACAGAATGTGGGAGGAAATAAGAATGAAATTCCAAGACAATTAGAAAACAGCATATGAAAAAGAGAGAGACAAACAGAAAAAAACAAACACACACACACAAACTAGGATTAAAAAGTCAAAATTAAAAGCTAATGAGGAAAATGAATGGAAAGATGGATCCTGAAATTAAACTTCGAAATTCCAACCTGGACATACTATTAAAAAGGCTGGTTGAGGCAAATGCCATGGATTCCATTTCCATGCTACTTCTTTCCTTTCACTTTTTATTTCTGACAAGCAGCTTCAATCTTGTATCCCCACTCTTTACTTCCCCTCAATTTCCTCTTTCTGCCTTGTCTTTCTCACAACTCCAGATTGCTTGGATTGACTGATAATTTTTCACCATGCCTACAGGAAGCAGCAATGATATAGTAACGATGACAAGAAAAATGTCAACTGCAACATTAAAATGAAGGCTATATCTTCTCCACCGAGGGGATGAAATAAGAAGCATAGGATTGAGCACAGTTCAAATTCTGCTGTTGAACAGGGAACATGTAGAACTCATCACTTGGCATAAGCTGTGGGGAAACAGGGTCTTAATTATAGGTTGTGAGGAGTAGATAGCTATTACATTCTCAACTTTGAAAGAAAAGTAGAACAGAACAGAGAACTAATTACCCAAATAAAACAAACATATACTCAAATCTATGGCATTGTGCATCGCTCAACTAAAATTGCTAAAAGGAATGGTAGAATACTCAACCTCTGTATTAAAATTAATTATAATGATTATGTTTAAGTACTCAATATAAAAATGTTTGCAGCTTGTCTAATTCACAGACTCTCCTTCATTTAAAATCTGGTAATAAAAATGATACAGAGTAAATGATAAAAAATAAAAGCCCTCAATTAGTTTTTTAATAAAGTTTTATTTTAAGGGAAAAAGACATAGAAAAAGATGTTATCATATGTTTTAGAGTATTATAGGCAAACAGAAAATAAAAAGTATACAGAAACAAGAAAAAAAGCAATTAGATAAAAAAGGACAAAGATTTTTTTGTGTCAGTATTTTAAGAGTGTTATGCATTACCTTTCCAGTATCATCCCCTTCTGTTTTTGTTTAAAGCTCAAAAACAATTGAGGGTTACATAAAGTTAATTCCCATAACTCATATGGACTTATCCCACAAGTGAACCTTGACATCACAAGAACAATATTTAGAAACCTAATTAATATATTGCTTTTCGGTGGCAGAACAGGAAAACAAAGCACAGCTTACTAAGTCCCTGTTCTTTGATGTGTGAAGCACAAGTTGTACAGTCTGAAACTGTCAGATCATCATATGCTGTCTCCACATCCCATAGGGACTAGGAAAGTAGCATGAAAAAAAAAAAAAAAACCTTAGTAGAAATTGTGTACAAGAGGAAATGAGAAGAATTAATTTATAGAAGTTTTATATCACATTTTGTATAGAAAGGAGAAATATTCAGTAAGCTTTTAAAGAAAATATATTAATATTAACAAAGATTAAGAGAGACAGAATAATAAAAGCATGCTTCTGCTATAGTTAATAGATAGGATGGAACACGAAGTAGAGAAAAGAACAAGGTTTAAAAGTCAGGTTAACAGGATTGTAGTTCTGGCCAGGCTAATACTTGCTACCTAGGTTAGAGATTATTAACATGAATTTCTCTATAAACAATGTTTATTTTTTTTCTATGTACATTTTCTAGGTGAGAGGGGCCATAGTTAGAATCAAATTCCTAAAAGAGTCTATGACCCAGAAAACATGAATAACCATTCTCTAATACAAATCCATTATTCCATCTGTGTCTTGCTTTCCTCGTCTTTATAATGGGAATGCCAACATCTATCCACCTTTAATTGTTCTGAGGATTTAGAAAGCATATTAAGGAGAAAAATCTTTGGAAAGTTGATATGTTATTTAAATATAAGTTAGTCTTATTATTTTCATACTTTTTTAGAAAATTACTTTTAATATGAACGTGTAGTTTTCTATGAATTCATCGAACACCACAGTTCAAAATTTGGCTCCATCTTCACGCTGTATGAGATGAATACAAGATTCTTTAGGTAACATATCAGTGAAGAAAGAAATATCTTCTTATGGTAGTATATCTTGCTACTTTAAGTTATCATTATCAAAGATTAACAACATTATTGTCAACCCAGTGGAAACAGAATGATTAAAAGGAATCTCTTATGTCGGATAATATAGATCAGTATTCATTGTTTGCACAGAATGTGACAAATATAAGCCAAGAAATAAGATCTTTTTATGATGACATCATGCAAAACAATACAGTTAATTAGTCTGAACAAAAGTTATGGTCAAAGGTGATTCTCACAGTCCTTCAGACATCACTGTGCATATTGACGCATTCGAAATCTGATGAGCCAAACCTGTGCTTTTAGCTGGCATGATTTACTGACAATTGATAAGGGAAACATTTGATAAAACCCTTCATTAATAGATTCTGTTTTCGTCTCTCTCTTAGACAAACTTCTAGAAATTTGCTGTGAATATCTCATTAATAGAAATAGAGCAAGGAAGGATAATTAGTTTTTATCATCAATCAAGTTTTCAACTTCTATATCCCAGTCAATGTTCTCAACAGTCTCATTATTTAAAGTAAAGAAAAGTAAAAGGAACTCAGTGCTGTGAAACCTCACAAGTATCGGTTGTAAATTAACTTCCTTGGAACCAACTAACTCTGAAAACATGCCTTGGGCATCAGTAAATTTTGTGCAAATCCTGTGGTAATTGGGAAGATACTATTTCTTTAGAATTTCTAATTATTGTCATGTGAAAATATAACCATAAAATAGAAAGCATCTTGGAAGTAAGTAAGCTTTATATCTAATAGGAAAATGATATATAGAGTGGCTGATTCATTGTCTTATCACTAAATGTGTCCTTTATAAATCTGATGCTTCCAGTTATTGGCCTATTAAAGTTTTACATCTGTGCAGTGAGTTTGGACTCCAAAGGCAAGGCAGAAGACAGATGTGGGTACAGGGAAAGATTGTACAGCAAAAATCTCAGAGAAGTATCACGCCTTGGCTACATACAAGAAGTCTGGGTTAGCATAGAAAACTAAAATATGTGTTGCCAGGATCTATTTCACAGCACACTAGAGGCAAACGTGAGTTTTTAATTAAAAGGTAGGATATTGAAACTCAACACAGAACACTGAGAAAGATAATAAGCCATTCTCGCTGGATGCAGGAAATGTTTGCTAGTTACCAAATACATTTTGGGAGAAAGAAATTCTGAAATTAACTAGGGATGAAGTGGCTGCCCCTTTCCCCTTGGATTCATATATACTGTAATGTGGTTGGGAAATCCCTCTTAAAGAAAGTTGGAAAATTTGGAAATTATATCACCACTTGAAAATCAGAGGAAATTTTCCCAAGCAGCTGTGAAGCCTTCATTTCTAAGGACGTGTCCTGCAAGATCACTCTAAACAGCTGCCCCAAGGAGATGTGCAATGGCTGGGTGCCTGGGCATTAGCTTTGCAAGTTGGCTCCATAGGTACAGAAAGCACTGAGCCAGATATGTCAGAGGCTGATTCAAGACTCCTCTATCTAAGTAAAATACACATGAGGTTGAAGCACATATAGACTGTTTGAAGGGAAATGGTGTGTATAACTGGTGTCCATCTATGTCATTGGCTTTATTCAACAATTTTGCTGATTTTCTGTGTTTTTTACTTAATATAATTAAACTTAGATTCTACCATAGACTTAAAGATGATAAATTCTTCATTGCTAGTATAAGAAATTATCTAATATATGTTCTATCAAGTTCTGATGACAATCTAGCTCACAACATGGGTCTATGGCTCCAAAAAGACATGCATTTAGGAAAGAAAGCACTCAGAACATTTCCCATTTACACATTGGAACAAGAATGTGAATCAGGATTTCAAGGATAAGTTTAAATAGTAAAAAGAGATATGAAGGAAATGGAAATTCTGAGTTTAATATGCATGATCTCAACCTATCAAAATCCTATGAAAATTTACAGTTGAGAAATTTGAGGGTCAAAAAAATTAAAACATAATTCTCTCACATTCCAGAAGTCATGGACTGGTTTAGCTGATATTTAGACTCCATGTTCTCTGTCACAAACATATCACCTACCAATATTCAATAATCTTTCAAGTTTCATGCTCTCAGGGAAACTGCAATACTATATCTTGACAAAAAAAAAAAAATCCACAGAAATAAGCACTGTTAAATAAGTACTGTTAAATTGGGTGTGTTCAAACATTAAAATGAAGAACAAATGATCCCTATTCTAGTTTTGTTAGGAATAAGTTCAATGGGGAACCAGCACTTAGTTGAGCTTCCAATAAAAATAACAGCCTCACATTTTAGAGACAACTAAAATTGGAAGAAAACTTTTTTTTTTTTTTTGCCAGGGCCTGGAACAAGATTAAGAAAAATAGATGGAGGTCTATCCCTGTTTTGC
>NW_012115044.1:4929496-4980612 GCF_000951035.1 Colobus angolensis palliatus
AAGGAAACAGTTCATTATTCCTTCACTTCCTAGTTGCTGGCGCAGAGATTTAAGCTCTTTCACAAATAGAAAATTGGGCAACCATTCTTCTATGTATGGCACAGATTCTTTCCTTTTTTAAAAAAAGCAGCCAGAGAGCACTGACTGATTAAAATGATGTTTTTAACTAGATTTGCCAATATTTTTTTCTAATTTCAAAAATATAATATTTAAAAACTTAAAAAAGGAAAAATTTGGTAATGTTAACTATTTTTTTACTTTTTTAAATTTCTTGTTTGAAAGCCAGAAAATAGTCATAAACAATAAAAATGAAATCACAGAAAAAAAGAGTTAACTGATAAATATGGTTTTAAAAGTTTAACCCTATTAAGTATCAAATAAGTAAAAGTCATAATGAAATAAGATTTTAAAATTGACAGAGTAAAAAAATTAGGGTGAGTTTAGATAAACTGTCATAATTTCTTAACATGGATATAAATTAAAATAATTTTTTCTGGAAGGAAGTTTGTCAATAATATTTTTATTAAGATCCATGAGAATGTTGCTGTTAGAAACACTATTTTCACAGCTAAGATTCTGTGTTAATGATAGAATGAAAGACACAAAAAAAGTACTATGTGTATATTTATTACAAGATAGACATCTTGTAATATATGGAAAATTAGAAGTAAAACTGTCAAAGGACAGAGTACCACTTTCATAAATTAAGTACAACAGAATATTATTAAATCACAAACTTTTTATTTTTTTGAGACGGAGTCTCTCTCTGTTGCACAGGCTGGAGTGCACTGGCACAATCTCGGCTCACTGCAAGCTCCACCTCCCGGGTTCACTCCATTCTCCTGCCTCAGCCTCCCGAGTAGCTGGAATTACAGGCGCCCGCCACCTTGCCCAGCTAATTTTTTGTATTTTTATTAGAGATGGGGTTTCACCATGTTAACCAAGATGGTCTCAATCTCCTCGCCTTGTGATCTGCCCACCTCGGCTTCCCAAAGTGCTGGTTTTACAGGTGTGAGTCACTGAGCTTGGTCAAAATTTTTAAAAATATTTAGTGATGGGGGAAAAGTGACTACCATATCAATAAAATGGCACAAAAACTTACATAATATTTCCTAAGAACATGTATGCATAATTGAAGAAAATATACACAAAGGCTAAAAAGAGGTTTGCAGTGGCTATCTGGTTTTTGAGATTATAAAGATCATTTTTAGTAGTTCTTTATACTTTCCTATGTTTTGTAAGTATTAACATGTTTTTAAAAGACTTGATTGAGATCTGTACATTAGAAATGAAAAGAAATTCCAGGACCACAGAAGCACTGAAGTGAAGGTGAATAGGTGGAGATGTGCCTGATATAACTGATGAGAATGCAGCCAGCGTATGTGTTAGGGAAGGAGCCGGAAATGGGGTTGGAAAGCTAAAGTGTGAACATATATCAGAAAACCTTGAAAATCAGGATGAGCCAATGATATTCTTAAATCAAGTAATGATTTGATAAATGTAAAGTTCTCTGTAGATTAATATAAGTCAGTGTAGCAGATGGTCTGGGTGGAGCAAAGGAATGGAAGTATATAAAAGAGTTATTAATTCAAATCTACTAAATGCTTCTGGGAATGACATGACAATCAGAAGTATTCTGAGTTCTTGCTCTTGACAAAAGACATCATCAGAGTATCTGCACAAATTCCCAGAGTAGGGCTCTGGAGAAATTTAATCAAAAACCAGTCAAGGCTGTGTACAGTGGCTCATGCCTGTAAACCCAGCACTTTTGGAGGTCGAGGAAGGTGGATCATGAGGTCAGGAGATAAAGACCAGTCTGGCCAACATGGTGAAACCCCGCCTCTACTAAAAATACAAAAATTAGCTGGGTGTGGTGGCGTGTGCCTGTAATCCCAGCTACTCGGGAGGCTGAGGCACGAGAATTGCTTGAATCCAGGAGGTGGAAGTGGCAGTGAGCTAAGATAGCGACACTGCACTCCAGCCTGGCAACAGAGCGAGACTCTGTCAAAACAAACAAACAAACAAACAAAAACAACACTCAAGATGGTAAAACCATGGAAAGGCATCATCTGCAAGAGCAATTTAGAAGGCTCTTCCTCTAATTTACATTCTTTCGGTATAATATCAGAGGACTGGTGTTCTTCTCTGTTCTATAATGTTGCTCTGGTCATCTCTGATCTTTCCTGTTTGTCTCTGTAACAGTCCATTTTCAAACTGCTAAGAAGAAATACTCAACACTGGGTAGTTTATAAAGAAAAAGAGGTTTGATGGACTCACAGTCCCACATGGCTGGGGATGCCTCATAATCATGACAGAAGGCAAAGGAGGAGCAAAGGAACATCTTACATGGCAGTAGGCAAGTCAGTATGTGTAGGAGAACTGCTCTTTATAAAACCATCAGATCTCATGAGATTTATTCACTATCATGAAAATAGCACGAGAAAGACTTTCCCCCATTATTCAATTACCTCTCACGGAGTCCCTCCCCTGACACATGGGGATTATGGGAGCTACAGTTTAAGATGAGATTTGGGTGGGGATACAACCAAACCATATCAGTCTCCCTACATGACTGACATCCTCTTTTCTCCTTTGGACATGTTTCTAGGTTTTTTTTTTTTTTTTTTTTTTTAATCTCTGCCTAACTAGACTCAGAATGTCTACAAGGCATCATCTAAATTTGGGACATACCTGCTGATTGAAATCTGGTTCACTCTCACTAATTATGTGACTTTAAACACATTATGTAGCCTTAATTTCTTTATTGGTAAAATGGGAATAAGTCTACCCATTTTGACAGGTGGCCAAAAGGGTTAAAGTAAATCAGATTATAAGATGTGTCTAATACTATCGAGGGCACACAAATTAGTATCTTCATCCCTCATGTTATCTTCTGACATCAGAAGTATGAGAATTTCTGGCAAAGGCAAGAGGAAAAGTAGGCAGAGTTCATGCAGGTGGGGACCACAGTTGTCACTGTAGTTATTAATGCTGGTTTTCTCTTTGCCTTATTTTTAATATTTATTATGGTATCTTATAATCTCAGGGGATATAACTCAAATATTCAATTGTAAAAAATAGCTTTATTATTAGAAAACCAATTCTTCTAATTATGCCCACTGACTAAAGTAAGTTATTTTTAAAAAATAAGTTTGAATTTGTTAAATTTAAATGTGCATATTATTCCATTGGTTCCTAGAAATAAGGCTTAGTGACCTACCCGGGGAGTCAGTGTCCTTGCTTGCATTTGTTTGCTTTGTCTTCAGTAAGAATGAGTAAACATTAATCCATCCACCTCTGGCTTGCTCCCTATTGTGATGACTAACTGTCCCTGTTGCTTGCTATATCAGACTAAGAAATCTGTGGCCACAGAATAGAGTGAATCAAATGATATGTGAGGAAATAAAATGCAGCTTCTTGGCCTCAATGGTATCATGTGTTAATTGAGTTCAACTGGCCACAGCGAGACCAAATGAGGGGAAATGTTCTACCTGCTTCACTGCCATCGAGAGTTTAAACACGATGAAGCCTGGAAGACCGCTGCAGGACAGCATAGTGTACTCTACCATATTCATTTTTCATGAGTTTTCTTCTTGCCTGGCTTTGTAAAACATTCATCCCAATAAATGATTTACCATGGCAGGAAAGATGCAGGAAATTGATCTGAGCTCGCCTTCGAACATTATGAAGACCCTGAAGTCTAATCAGGTTCCAGGGAGGACTCCGAGGTGGCAGACATTTATGAACAGAAATGGGAAAAACACACTAGGAAAGCACTGCAAAGACTAATCTGTCTTTCATTTCATCTAACAATGTTCATTCTGAGTGTTCCTTCTTTAAAGGAAGGCCATCTGCTGTAAATTTATTTTTCATTAATGACAGTAACCTTTTAAACTCCATTAGTAGCTTCTTTCTCAGCCTAAATGTAGGGATGCCTATGGGATATGAGAGGCACACAACTTTCTCTCCGGAGAGTGTGTTTTTAAGAGTGACCCAGGGCTCTGTTTCCACAAAAGCAAGATGCAGAATATACCAGAAAGTCAGCACTGAACTCCCCAGAAGCAAAAGTCTTGAGTTTACAAAAGTGTCTAATCTTTGAAAAATAAAAGTAGAGCAGCACCCCAGAGTCCCTGGCTTTCTTATCTTTTACCAGGACGTCCCATCCCAAGAGGGCAAGTGTTTTCAGAGAGAAAGAGGAGTAGATACTTAGAGTACCTAAGTACTCTTTAAGGCACCTCTGGAGCTCACACACAGAGGGATAAGCAGGGTTTTAGGATCTGAGGTTGGGAGAGAACGAAACTCTTGAACATAATATGTATAACAAACAGTGTGGCAGAGTGTTGTAAAAGGAATTAGGGGTTTGAAAGTCAGATATAAATTTGAATCACAGTTTCTCTACTGATGAAAGAAATTAATATTTGATATTTACTTGTAACTCTGGCTTAAGTCCTATGCAGAAATTCCTGGGGTTTGGGGAAGAGTGAGGGGTTGAGATAAGGGTAGTGAAGTCATTGTAATTAAAAAAAAAGTCATCCTCGATATTCTTACTATTTACTTTTGAGACCTTGTTTAATTCCCAAACTCTTTAACATTATATTACTTCACCCATAAGATGTAAAGTGACCCTTTCAGATCCTCAGTGAGAGTTGAAGAACCCATGGAAATAAATGGGGAACACGGAACTCATGTTGAACTGTGGTTTGCTGGGTCGTGAGCCAGTGTTTGGCTTCTAAATACCAGGCTTCTACCATGTGTTCCAAATTCTAGACTTGGTAATATCATAAATTATCACTTGAAATATACCTTTGGGTTGTTTATAAATCTTTAAAACTTGGACTGTGAAATCCTAGAATTCTAAGAATGTCCTGTACTTTAGAAGACATATGCAGTGTTATAAATTATTTTTTTGATATTGCCTTATTTAGAATTTGTTCCTGAATTGCATTCTGTTGGGATTTAGGCAACAAATACTTAATGCCCTTCGGGTAAAATAATTCTGGGGAAGGATACATGAGTTCTTATGGAGGGGTAAACCACTTCATTTTGCTTACAGACATTTGGGATTTTTCATATGTGAATCTGAAGGGTTAATTTAGATTATATCAGCAAATGTGGTAATCCCAATAGTAGATGTGTTATACTTGTAAGTGAATCATAATGTCATCATTAACATATGCTTCCTCAGTATCCACCAGGGTGTGAAATCATAGTGAAGAAATTAGAGTCTTCATAAAGTTACCTGATGTATTCATTTACTTAAAGGCTAAATGCAGAAAAAAGAAAAAACAAAACTTATACTTCTCAAATCAATATTCATTAAATATAAAACCAGGCATCCATTCATTTTGTAATTTTAGGAAACTCTGGACAAATTTACCCAATAGTTACTCAAAACTAAAGTCCAGTTTCTTTCCAATTTTACCGTTAAGTGATTTAGCTTTGATAGATGGGACGAAAATACATTAGTCAAAAAACAGACAAAATTCGTTCTCTTATACATCTGCATCTCCGTTACACAGCTAGTTATATGTTAATTTCTCCTACCTCTCTGAAATAAATTCCCTTACATATGGGCAGTGAAATAAGTCAAACATTCTTTTCTTTTCTTTATACCTACATATTGAAAAATGAACACAGTACTTGTAATTCTTTGCATAGGCCAGCTCTTGAGTAGCCAAATATTTCCTTTAAAAATTATCCAAATTCCATTGCTCTTTTCCTTTAAATGCAATAGTTCAGCTGCTGGTGACCATAGACAAGTCTCTTTCCAGGGACATATAAACATAGTAGTAGACCAATGTGGTAATGGCAAGCACCTTTTGCCAGATGCTTTGGAGGTTTGTGGTGATAACACAATTGACTGAGTGGGTACTGCTGATAGAGTTATGACCATGAGATGTGTATGGCCCACTGAGATAACAGCCTTGAGTCTGTCGTATTTAGCCAGCAAGAGCTTTTGGAAAAGTAAGGGGTCATTCATTTTGCTATGGCATGAGCTTTGTGAACCTGCATTATTGAGGACAGACCTTCCTAGTTCCTTGGAACAGAAATAGCTAAAATGTCAGCAGCACAACAGTCCAAGTGGATTGGAGCTGCAAAAAGTAAACACTCCCCTTTGTTTTACCTAATGCTTTTCCTATCCTGCCTCATTATTTATCTTTCTCTGCATGCAACCATATTTGATTTTTCGGTAAAGCTACAGCTTTTTTTCTCTCACTTTTCTGCATTGTTTTCCTCCCATGCCTATGACTCGTTTTTCACTGTTCACTTCTTTTCACTCATCAATATATGTCTCATTTTCTTCCTATGTATATTTTAAAGTAATATTCTGAACTTTTCATTGATTCATAACTATTCCAAAGATCACACATAATGCTTCCTAAACCTCAAAGTGCTTTCTCTTACTCTCATGATTACTCTCTGATGCTTACAATGATCCTATGATATTGGTATCAAGAGATGTCTTCTTTTCATAGATGAGGACTCAGATTCAGACAGTTTAATTCTGCCCATGTTTTCTCAGTGTGTAATGCTCTGGTTAGAACCCCAGTCCATTTATGTTTCTACCTTATCACAGTTGCCTACTTCTTGCCATCTCCAACTGCTATGGCAGCACATCAAATTTCCTGAAATATAAGAAAATGTGCACATTCTTAATGAAAACAAGCTAAGTCTTTAAGACAGTTTGCTCTGCTAACGGCAGAGCTGCAGAAAACTATCGACTAATCCTTTGAGCCTTGGAATCTGTGGGCTGTGCTGCATAATGTATCTTCATTAACCACAGAATCAAGAGATCAATGGGAGCCACTACAAGCACAGCACTGCACCAAGTGCAACACATGTGGGAAAGCCAGCAAATCCACGGGGCTTACCCAAAAATGTGGAGTGTGCATCACTATGCTTATTCAGCCTGAGGATCACAGCTGTGATAAGCTGAGTCAGTCACACTTCAACATCAAGAGGGTCATAGCACCAAGTTAAAAAAAAAAATCGGCCGGGCGTGGTGGCTCAAGCCTGTAATCCCA
The DNA here is from genome assembly GCF_000951035.1 of Colobus angolensis palliatus. NCBI lineage: Eukaryota > Metazoa > Chordata > Mammalia > Primates > Cercopithecidae > Colobus > Colobus angolensis. Next base: position 4,936,522 of record NW_012115044.1, read on the forward strand.
GCACTTTGGGAGGCCGAGACGGGTGGATCACGAGGTCAGGAGATCGAGACCATCCTGAGCTACACGGTGAAACCCCGTCTCTACTAAAAAATACAAAAAACTAGCCAGGCGAGATGGCGGGCGCCTGTAGTCCCAGCTACTCTGGAGGCTGAGGCAGGAGAATGGCGTAAACCCGGGAGGCGGAGCTTGCAGTGAGCCGAGATCGCGCCACTGCACTCCAGCCTGGGCGACAGAGCTAGACTCCGTCTCCAAAAAAAAAAAAAAAAAAAAAACAAAAATCAAAAACATTTCACTATCTGCATTTATTTGACATAAAGGTATACAGTATGACAATAACTTGTTTGATGTTTTTAAACTACATTCCCAGCCTAGAGTTTCCTCTTCATTGTTAAGGGTTAGCTGATCTCTAAAGTATTCCACAGTTACAACTAATATACATATAAAATGAACTAAATAATCCATTCATTTCACATATAAAAATTGCATTCACACACTAGTGATTCTTTTCAGTATTTATAATTTATTTTGCAAATGTAGTTTGATTAGTGATTCTTCAAAATAATTCTCTAAATGCTTTACATATATTAACTTATTTAATCTTCACAATGACTTGTAAAGTAGTTGCTAATTTACTTATTTCCTATGCTTGAGAAGTTAAGGAGAAAATTCATCATCAAAACAAAATCGAATGTCCACATCATTCCAGAATGAAGTACAATCCTGTAATCTATTTCACACAGAAGATATGATGATGCTCTTACAAAAATTGGGCTGTCTTATTTCCTTGTTCTTTCTGAAAATGTACTTACCTTTCTCAAATGGTCTAATGGCATCCATGCCAACTGCTCCATTTTATGACCATAGTATCTCATTTCAGAAAACTCAGCTTTTCCATTAGAATAAAAAAAGTTAAAAAATTTTCTCCCGGCCATAACCACATAGGAAAACATGGACATTAGATACTAAAGCCGAGCTTTAGTTCACACAATTCTTACACTTCATCAAGCTTTTCCAGATATTTCTGGTAGATTGAAAAGCAATTTTAAAATGAAATTCTACTGAGCATTGAATTGATGTATATACTTATGGTTAACTTCAGAATGCTGAACCTCCTGAAATTAACAGAAGGATCTCTATAAAGAAAAGTAATTTAAAAAAAATAGTATTTTTAACAGACTTCAAAAAAAATAAGGAGGTACAAGAATAGTAGTTATAATGACATGGGGTCTAGACTACCTACACAATGCATTGCAAAAAGCAGGGGCAGGTAACAAGGCAGACAGGAGTGTTTGGTATACTGTCATGTATAATGTGGTGGGTTTAGTTGTTGACTTATTGATCAGTCATTGTATTTTCTTTCAGCACTTAAATGAAACTCCTTAATCTACAAAGTCAGGTTAAAAATCATCCAAGAAAACTTATTTTTTGTATTTAAAACTTGCTTCTGAAAATGCTTAATGCTAAACTATACTGTTTATTAAAAAAAAAAAAACAGAAAGATTTGAAAGTAAACCTTTTTAATACCAATAAAATACAACCCTTGTTGTAACAACTACATTTTATTGAATGTTCACCATATACCATCTTTTCATAAATGTTTTTTATATATTAACTTATTTAATCCCCACAACAACTCTGTAAGGCAGATACTGTTATTACCTCCTCTTAGCAGATGAGGAAACAGCCCAACAGGTTAATTTGCCTTTGATTGCACAGCTTTATAGGCAGAAATGCACTTAAACTCAGGCAACCCAGTTCCACAGTTGGTTTCGCCCACCAAACAGCATGACCTCTTTTTCTAGTTTTCTGAACTCCAGATTTTTAAGTTCAGAAGTACCCATCAGTGTCACCATAAATATATGATTTTCAATCTCACTGGAGCCCCTGAGACACTTGGCCATCCTGGGGTGGTCACCCATTTCCACTCTTCACAGGCTGTTCACAATGACCCATTTTTTCAGGTCCTCAACTCTACTGCTCTAAATCACATTGTCACAAGAACTCATACTTTTCAGAGAAAATTGATTCTCCTCAGCATGAACAATCTCAATTTCCCACTAATAATGCCCATAACCTATTTCATATCTTTTCAGAAATTCACCTCAAAGGAAGAAGAAACTTTTATCCAAATTTAGTGTAAGCCCTCTACCTGGACTCCTGCTATGAAAATCTGTGTCCCCTAGGGCCTTCGTCCTTCAGTCACCTCTCTATTTCCTAAATGCTTTGTCTTCCCCTCCCTACACCCTCAGTTTCCTCTCATGACATCCATGATCCTCTCCCCTGTTACTGCCATTACCTCCTTCTCCTTCTCTTTTAGCCAAGACCCTGAAAATATGATTACTACTTACTGCCTCCATGTCTTCAATTTCTTTTCATATTCTACATCATTGGTTTTCTATTCTTCTCCTAGTTCACCGGTAGCAGTCATTAGTTATCTCACAATTACCAAATTAAATGTACTTTTTCTAATCTTTATTTGCATCATGTGAAACTCACCACTTTTGGTTTCAGGGTGACAGTTTTTCTTGTGGCTATAGTCCTCCTTCCTTGGATCCCTTCCTTCTCAGATTTTCAAAGATAGAGTTTCCCTTTGACCAGCTTTTGAATGCAGACATTTTCAAATGCTTTTGACTTTAACTCCCATCCTTTTAAACACTCTTTTCTCAAAACAGATCTCACCCGCTCTGTTCCAGACCCATATATCCAACTGCTTACTATTTACTAAGCTTGGCATTTCCAGTCACTTAAACTCATACGCCTTGTGGTGCCCAGCCTCCAAGATAGCCCTAATGATCCATGCCTCCTGGTACTCACATCCTTCTGTCATCCTCTCCCACATTAAATTGTGCTGAACTATGCAACTACTGGTCAGCAGTATTTCAGAATTGACAATATGTGACTCAAGAGGCTGTGTCATGAAAGACACTGTGACTTCCTTGATTCTCTTGGATCATGTGTCCTGGGAAAGGCCCAGCACCATGTCATGAGGACACACAACAGATCTATGGAGAAACACACGTGATAGAAAACTAAGCTCCTGCCAACAGCCATGTGAGCAAACCATTTTGGAAATTGATCCTCAGTTAAGCCTTCAAATGCCTGCAACTCTGGCCAACATGTTAAATGCAACCCTATGAGAGACCCTGAGCCATAACCACTATTCTAAGCTGCTCCCAATTTTCTGACCCAAAGAAAAAATGAGGTAATATATGCTTGTTACTTTAACTGGTAAATTTGAAGATGATTTGTTATGCCACCAACTGAACTTTTCCCAAAACTGTATTTTTTAAATCATTCCCTTTCTCAATTATTGACAATACCATCCACTGAGTGACCCAAAACCACATTGCCTATGGCCGTCACCAACTCATCCATTCCTGCCTTATCCTTCATCCCTTATCTCCAATCAAGGTCAAAATTTTTGCTAATCTCTCTCCATTATAAAGCTCCTGAACAGATCCTTCTATTATCGAGAACTCTTAGTTGCTGGCTTCTACATTTCTCTTCTGGATTACAACAGGACACTAATTATTTTCATATTATCTTGATTTTATCCTTTACCCTCTTTAAGATCTTCATATACAACTATCAGATCATATTCTTCAAAATCAGATCCTTTAAAGCTTATATTGCCTGAAGATGCTTGTTTCCTAGCCTTATCTATGCCACAGTCTACTAAACTTGATTTGCCAAGTCCCATACTGATTGATGCTTTTAAATTTTTTTCTGCTAGAATGATTTTCCTTTTCTTTCCCTGCTTCTCCTCACTGGGTAATCTTGATTTTTGACAACTGAATTTAAGAATCATTCCTTTAAACTTTAAACAATACTTCCTTATATAACTGACAGTTCCTTCCTTAAAGCCACTACTGTATCCTCTATATAATTCCAAAAGGGCACTTAAAAATGTTTTGACATTTACTTTAGTTTGTAGGTGTGCCTTCCACTACACCAAAAGCTCATGAAAGATGTTGATTATGTCTTTTTCATCTCTATCTCCATGTTATGGGAGAGGGCTTGACATATGTTGGATCCTCAAAAACTGCGTGAACAAATACCTAAATCTTGACCAGCTTATTTCATCTCAAATTAGATGATTAGAATATCAACAGATATAAAAATTAAATATAATGAATGTAAAAGAATATCTCCTCACAAAGTAGAGTCATTGTCTTACTACGAGGAAAAAATTTTTCAGTTAATCGATACAAGTAGAATAAAAATGCATATTTTCATCTTATTTACTATAATTGTGTAAAAGATACCTATAAGTCCTAGTCTCTCTATGTTCATGCTGTGAGATGCCCTAGTAAAAGTAAAATATGGCTCACTGCAGCCTCAGCCTCCTGGGTTCAAGCAATTCTCTGCCTCAGCCCCTCGAGTAGCTGGAATTACAGCTGCTCACCACCGTGCCCTGCCACTGTACTCCAGCCTGGGCAACAGAGCAAGACTCCTTCTCAAAAATAAATAAATAAATAAAATATTCCAGATAGTTCAGTTGTGTTATGCTATGTGAATTGTGCAAAGTTGAGAGAAAATAGAGAATCTGGAAAAAACAGGGTAGTCTTTAGTCTTTTTCAGACAATTATAATATGGCCCCACATATTCATGCTCAATCATTCATGTTCTTTCAAAAAGCAGATTACTGCCAGCTAGAGCTATTTTAAATTCTTGACCCCTAAGAGTACAGTCATGTTTTAACAATATCTCTAGCAAAGCCTCTATCTGGAGCCTCCTACAAACTTAATTAATGCTAAAATTGTCCCTTGTAAGATTGTAACAATAATGCTAATCAAATCAACAATAGTGGAAATTCAGCTTTTACCACCATCTGTAAAAATGTGTTTTTAAGATAATACTTGTTATATTTACATATTCAAAGTAAAACCATTATAATCATGATTATTTGAAAATACATATTTTCCACAATGGAATTGGAGATAGCATGCTGAACATTGTTTATTCTTTAAGAGAAAAAATAGTATTTGCAATATTTGGCAAATGCTATAGTTACCAAGGAAAACAGGAGATTTATGTAACTCTTAATTGAATTTCTTTATTTAAATATGTCAATTAATGAATAATATGAAATTAATAAAAAGGGCAAATGAAGTTCTGAAGAACTGATGATGGTGCTAAAGTCACAAGGCTTTGTCAAAATTAAAAGCTGGAAAAATGGAATAAGATCATGAGGTGGGGAAGGAAAGAGTGTTGAGGAGGAAAAAAACATCTAGATAGTAAAGGAAGGAAAATAGCAAAACTAGCTAACCCTGATTGAAGGCTTCCTCTTTTAATCCCATGTAAGAGGCAGGAAAAAGTGGTATCCCTAGTTTATAGATGAGGAAATTGAGGTATAGATCTCACAAGTAGCCCAGACAAGACCAAGTAGGCATCCATGGATTTCAACAATTTTCAAAGGCTACTAGCAGTCTTGGGTTCTACATAAGGATCAATGCTACAAACAGATGTGTGTTTATTACTGGGTCCCGATGCTGCATTGGTGATGTAAGGAAAGCCGCAATAAAGTTAGTATCTTCTGAGAACACCAGAATAAACAGAACAATCTAATACTTCCCAGAGTTAAAAATATCCTCATTTCTTCTACGGAAAGAGCTTCTCAGAAGATTATAAATATATTGTAATAGCATCTTTCTGGTCTTTTGACATATTCTTCAACATTGCTATTTTTTAAATTACTGTCTCAGAAGAGCAACAGTGTCTTTCTATAGGGCAAGCCAAGAGAAGTCAACTGAAGGATGCAGCTTAGAGGTGCCCAAAGTCCAGGTAGATAAGAAGAGGGATGAATCCTGGAAGTCACCCAGAGAAGGGAGGAACAGGAAGGCTGTGAGTGTGTTCCTAGTGAACAGACGAGTTGCCTGAGTTGAGGCTGTATGCTGTTATTCTCTGGCCCTATGTGAGCAGGTTTGTAAGCTCATGTGTTAATGATTGCTCAAAGGGTAGGGCTTACTTCACAGTGACAGAGTGAACATAACCTTGAAGGGGCAAAACCAAGTCCAATCTGCTTAACACCTGGCAGAAAGTCAGTGGTATATATCTAATCTTTTTTCAATACATGTGTATTGTTTAGTCTTGTGTATGGCTTCTAGTTCTTCGAGAGCTGTGTGCTACATAATCACTAATTTAACTTTGTTCTTTCCACAAATATTTTAGTGTTTCCCTTAAAAGTGCTTCCAGCATGCAGTATTACCCAAAGGCTGGGGACATTTCTAGCTAAAAGTTTACTCCTGGAAGAGCCTTGGGCATGGCTAGGGCCACAAGTAATTTGAGTCTGAGTAAAGACTGCGGAATTGTTAACAGACTATCAATCCCAAATTAAGAACCCTGAGTCCTACAGGTAACCTTGAATATGCATTCTAAAGTACAGGTTTCTTTTCTTTTCCTTCCCACTCCCAAGATCCCAAGTTGATTCTGAGAACTACTGAATTAAATATTTTTGTAGGGCAACTTGTGAGGGGTAGAGAGTCGAGAATCCTTGTAGATAGTCCCTCATGACAATCCTTGGTGTTATACTCCTGCTGCAATCTTCTTAGTCTGCTTTTTAAAGACTCGGCTGCTGTTTGAGAGACAGATGTTAAGGCTAATGATGCCAAGAAAAGTTAAAATTTCATATAACCTTTTTTTGTGAAAAAGACCCGGGGGAGTGGCTAGGGATGGGTATTTTTTCTTTCAAGCCCCGGGAAGCCATCCTACTAGAATCCTCTCAGATGTGAAGGGAGAATGAGAACTGTACTAAAAACCGGAGTATATCCCATGGTAGGGCAGTTATATCTTGGGAGGGAAATGACAGAAGGCTCTTGATTTCTCTATGCATACCTCATTAAAGTACAATTTATGCAGTGATTACTCCATAGGGCATTCAAAAAAGTCTGGATAGAATATAGGATGTGGATATAGGATATAGATATAGGATCTGTCGTTAGAAACCTTACAGTCTAGTTAAGAGGTAGCGTGAGGAGCTTCTGCAGAGGTTGAATGTTAATATGTTAGGAAAGTTACATCGGGAGGTCCCTGTACTTGGAAAATGGGATGAATACCGTCTAAATTTCCTTCTAACACAAAATATATTGTCTTCCTCAAAATTTGAAAAAAATACTTTATTGTTATCTAACTATAAGATAATGTTCTTAATTAAAGTAATAAAAGAGGAAAAAAGACAACAGTTTGGTAAGTCTTCTTCTACATTCCTTCCATAATAACAAGATATAATAATAATAAATTATTTTCATGTTTACTATAAACCAGACATTAAATATTTTTATACATATAATCTCTTTCAATGTTTACTATAACTCTATGAGGTTTTATTGGTATCCCATTTTACAGTCAGAAAATTGAGGCACAGAATAATTAAGTAATTTATTCAAAGTTACTCAACTGAAGGAAAGGGTATCATGATTTTAAATCCTGGTGGTCTGATTCCAAAGCCTACATACTGAACCACTATTCTATATGGCCTAAAAATTGTCCAGTTATAGAGAACTATACATATACAGTATTCTAGCTAGGAAACATAAATTAATATTAGCATATGTTATATTTTGGAATGGTCCCTTTCTGTTCATCCAATAGCATACTGTGAACATTACTCCAAGTCAATATATATGGATCAAAATCAACATTTTAAATTAACGCTAGTAAGAGTCTATAATTTTACACATATCATATAAAATATTTTATTTCTTCTCTGTTACTTACATTTAATTAAATTCAATAAACACTAATAGAGAATCTGTTTGTTAGGCAAGGCACTAGAAGAAATGATCTGATTTTACATCGTTCCTAGTAGCTCTCAAGTAGCTTACAATCTAGGGATTTTAAATCTTCCAATCTTATTGGACACACCTCTCATTTCCTGAGTCTTATAATTAATTCATTTTGGAGATATTGGATACACTTAGGATAGCACAGACAAAAAAGAGAATTTTAGGGAAAGTTTAGGGATTATCTACAACCCAGTTCATCTCACCTGAGTGATGGACAGTGTATCATAGTAGCTTCTAACACTAGGGCTATTCGATATCCTGCAGGCCAGACAATCAAGCTACATCAGAAAGAAAGGGACTAGACTGTCAGTGAAAGATTGGGTGGTTAGGAAATCTATCACATTTTATTGTCGCATTGAATGATGATGTGTCACCTGTCATCTCTTTGTAATACTGGCACGTTGGTTCACATTATTCTGTCAGTGTTTACTCACTCCACTGTTTAAACCACTCTACCCATTTTTGCTAAATGTAGAAAAATGAATACTCTTTGCCAAGAGGAGAATACCACAATCACAGGGAAAGGTTGATAGTTGTCAGAGAGGTTTAATATTAAAAACCATATTAATAGAGTGAAGCGAAATAGCACAGTGGTTGGAAACTTTGGGTAGGTTCCTATGCTAGCTACATTACTATGTTTTTGGGTAAATGTAGGCTGATTTATTTACCTTTATTGTGTTCCATGGATTAGGGACAATACTGATACATACCTAATGACAATACCTTTTTAAGGATTACATGAATTGCTTTTAAAGCTCTTCAAAGCCTGCCTAACACATAATAATTGCTCACAAAATTCTATCTTTAATATCTTAATCTTAAATTCACCTCCAACATTGACTCATTGTTTATTTTGTCTTAGTGCCCATTTATTTTGCAAAATATTTAAAGTAGAAAAGAAAGTAATAAAAATGACAGATATTATAAAATATTTGAAATGATTGCATTCATTTGTGTTCATCTACTCACTGCATCTTTCCACCTGGATACTTAGGAATTGTAGCAACATACATATCTGTATATTTCTCATTTTCCCTTCCAGTATTTTCCCTAATTTCTATTATTACTTTTACATTTTCTTTGTATTTCCTGGATTTTCAACTGATCTTATTCCAATCATTTTCATTCCTCCCAGGCTCTTTCTTCCAAGAGTGGCTCTATGTGTCCCTATTTTATGTGGAACATCCACTTGGTTCTGAACAAATTCTCATTTTTTACTAGGACCATTTGTTTCTCTCGCTAAGTTTCTTTTACCAAAATTATCATGCAACATCCAGTCTTTGCTAAGTTTGTTACGTGTCCCTCCCCTGCACCCCACCATTCCACCTGGGGGTTAGGATGAGTGATCTTCTTATTCCTTGGTCTCCAGTGGGCTTTAAACCTACTTTCTGCATTATTATATTTGAGGTTTCCATTCTCCTTTTTTAGTGATGAAATCACCCCCTAAAGGCAATATTCTGACTTTGCAATCGTTCAATGTCCAGGAGAAGCTCTGGTGTCCCATCTCCTCAATTGTGGCATCCACTAGTGGCACCAGCTCTTTGTTTTTATCATCATTTAAAATTACTACACTTCCAGAATCCCAAATCTGATATTCTCTCTCCCTCTGTCACTAAGCAGATTTTGTTATATATCTACTATATTCAAGTTACTGTGTTAGGCACTGAATACGCAATGAAAAATACTGCATGGTATCTCCTCTGTGGAGTACCAGTCCCATCCTTCGACCTATCTTGCTTTCCCCTCTTATAGAATGTTCTTTTCATCCTCTTGTCCTCTAGTGGCTTAACCCTCATTTTTTGTTCAGTCCATTGGCACAATTCTACCTGAGTTGACATAATTGTAAACATGATTAAACATTTCAGAAATAAAAAATACCATAAATGAAGGCTCTGAGCCTTCCAACATATACATCTTCTAATCCACCACCCTGGGTTATCCTCCTAAGGGGGTTTAGGCTACAACCTCTAATCTACATGTTGTTCACAAATCTGCAAAAACATGGTTACCTAAAATATAATAATTCATTATTTGCTTTGGCAATTATATTATACATTACTTATTTGAATATCAAAGGCACAAAAGTACAGAATGAGATTGAATAATTGGCAGCATAGCATATGACTATGGCTTTGTCCCAGATACAACTTGGGATCCCCAAGCCTTAGAACTTGGGCGTAGGATATAGCACGACCTGTAGCCAGACTGACATGATTTTGAGTCATCTGGATGAATGGACTGAAGCTTCACAAATTTTTCTTCCCTAAAAAGGAAACTGTCCTAGAATTTGGCCTAGGGGAAGCTCACAGTTTTAGGTGGGTAATTCTGAAGCTTTATCTAATCCACACAGACCACAGAAGCTCATATACATTTCTTTATTGCTAATTGTGGCCTAAATATATACCAGCTCTTGTTACTATGCACTGTTTCATAAAAATATGACTTGTATTCCTATGTAATCAGTATACTTCTGGGAGGCAGACTCTGTATTCAATGTTTCCTTTTATTCTCTCCATGTCCAGCTGTACAAAATATGAAATTAATGAATACCTAGTGAGTAATGGAATCAACTGGACTAACAGAATGAACAAAACTCTACATATGCTCCACTGGGTTTCATTTATATGAATCCTTACATTATATCTCCCTTATCAGCAAGTCTATGCATTCCTGCTCATAATATATTTGAAAATACGTCATTCCTAGAGAAGAAAAAGAACTATGTGCAAGATATATGTTGAAGTGGATGTATAATATACATAAAAACTATAAATAGCCAAGATTCATTTAGATAAATTTGGAGAAATAATTGAGAGATAATTAATGAATTTCTCTGTCATACATGTGGAGATTGTCTCCACTGCATCATTTCTGAGTTATTAGTCCTTCAATATTTAAGACTCACAAAGCACTGCTTTCTCCTAATGTTTCTCTCCCCACTGTTCACTCCAGTCCAAGGACCATTAACTATCTGTAATATATTATATAGCAGAAGACTATGTTTGATTTCCTTGTTATCTTTTCATTTTCATCTTGTACATTTTATCCTGAAAGCAGGTGAAAGACTAAAATAACATTTTCAAACTAGGAGAATATTTTATTCCCTGTATTTTTTCATTACCAGATGTCTCCGTCACCTGGTCTCCAATGTAACTATGGAACACAATCAAGTGTTCCTCCTAACCAACACTTCTATCCAAGAGTTCAGTTAGTATGTACAGCTAGTACCTGCAATGTGTTAGATAACTTCACAATAACATTTAAATGAGCTAAATCTGACCAAATGTGATACTCTATAAAAGGAACAAGAAACAACTTAAATTCAATTTTGTCTTCAGTATACCATCTGAAAACCAAATGGCAGCCAATGCATTTTCCATATGGGCATAAAGTTTTGTAATTCTTAACAAATTTCAATGATTTTTGGTAAATGTGAAACTACCATGGGAATTCCATATACTGAAGAGTATCAGGATCACGGAACTACTAGTTTCCTGCATGATATAGTCAGAGCTGGCTGTAGACACATGCCAAGAATCCATCAATTGATATCATTGTCTTGAAAACACTTAACAATTGGTGTTTGGGATATTAGCCTTGAAAATAAGACTATTTCATTGGTTATCTGAATAATAGAATACAGATGATTATTAACATGTCAGATTATACAAACTTTAGAATTTAAAGAAATCAGATTAGGATTCAAAGTTACCCTGAGAAATTGGAGTAGTAGTTACACACAAATTAAAATTTCTAGGAGTAGACATGAGTAATGCTGTGGTTACAAAGGAAAAATAAACTAAAGAAGAAAAACAAATAGATGAATCCAGAGTGAACATTTATTAGCCAAATAGCAATGCAGTCAAAAGTGTCTATTGAAGAAATATGTACTTTGCAGCATCACAATTTAAATCAGTGTGGGTTTTGTTTTTTTGTTTGTTTGTTTGTTTGTTTTAAAAGCTGGGATGTGTGACTGGACGGTGAGGAATTTTGACACACACAGTTATGCCATACACTGACTACCATACTGGCCAGATTTCTGGCCTCTACAATGAAAGTGAAGACATTAAAATAATTTCAAAGACATGCAACTATAAGGGTAATACTTATTGAAAATATTTGAGGAATAACTTAAGAGGTTGCTATTATTCATCCTGCAATTAAATGCATAAATATGTAGGGTTTCAAATTGTTTTTGTTTTAACAAATGTGGTGAGAAACTGTTATTTTCCATTTCCATAAGAAGATAAAATAAGAAAATATTTTTAAATTTAAGCAAGAATGATTTAAGAAAGAAGCAAATAAAATCTTTCAGAAAAAAATATTGCTGTATATTATGAAGGCCTGAGGTTTATTCTTCCATAGAAATCATTAAAGGCAGGAGAGATTTTCTTTTTTCTCTAGGATTGGTAAGAGTAGCTTGTTTAAAGATCTCACTGTTTGTGAACTCCGAAGGTAATGAGGACCCTAGAGAGATTTGCTTTAGGTCTATAAAAGTAACGTGGTCAGATTAATGGTCAGAGCTGAATGAGAAGCCTAAACACTTTGGACAGGAGACTGTTTCTCTTTGGCAGAGAAACAAGATGTCCTTTGACATTTTCACCTTTAGGTCACCAAGACACGAAGCAAGTGATATGCTTAGTGCTAGCAGATGATTTGAAGGTGCCAAGTGTTGATATAGACAAGATTAAAAAGTCATCACACAATGGGACATTCTTAGTCCATTCAGGCTGCTATAACAAAATACCATAGACTGGGTGGCTTAGAAACAACAGAAATTTATTTCTCACAGTTCTAGAGGTGGGGAAATTCAACACTAAGGTGCAACAGACTCTGTGTCTGCTGAGGACCCACTTTCTCATTGAGAAAGGGCCATCTCTGCCTGTTAACTTCTCTCATGGTGGAAGGAACAAGGGAGCTCCCTCATGCCTCTTTTATAAGAATATTAATTTCATTCATGAGGACTCTGTCCTCATGCCTAATCACATTCCAAGGCTCCACTTCCTCATACTATTGCTTTCGGGGTAGTATTTCTATATATTAATTTTTGGGGAACACAAATATTGAGTCCACAGCAGGGCAATAAATCACCCCCTACCTGCAGAGCGAAATGTGGTATCCTGAGTTTCCTCCATCCTGATAAAGTAAAGGATGACACAGGGAAATGATGGCTATCAGTAGTTGACAAATACTAAGTGATTGTCATCTTGTGTGGTGCCATTGACAGCTGATTTTTTCTCTAGGGAATCCTAACTAAGGTTGGTAATTAAAACTGGTGAAAAGCAATGGAACTTGGGAGACCCTGTCCCCTAACTCCTCCTTCTTCTCTGTCCTTCGTGGGCACACTATAAGGGTTAAAAGTATCCTTACATTATGTTAGGATGCACACTGTGAACACACATAGTGTACTTGTCAAGATCAAAGCTTATAACACAGGAGTTTTCTGAACTTCACTGGGAGGTTATATACTATTAAGTCATATCCATACTGGTTTATAAGCGTGAAACCCAAAATTCAGGTGCAAGCTAATAAAAAGTTTTCCAAATAGGAATTGCAACCTGTGATGGAATTAATACAGAAAGCTACTCAGTTTTCAAATAATGGAATGGAATGAACTAGAATACAATATAATGAAAAGAATAGAATAGAGTATAATAGAAACCCCATGTAGAAAGGCTATGTATTATTTTGTAAAGCTGTTGTTTCAGTTATTTATTTATATTGGGAGGGATGTGAATGTAGGTGTGAATACGCACAAATACAGTGGGTCACAATATAAAATACATTTCTTACTATGAATTCTGCTACGCAACTTGAAATCCACTGTTATAAGATATTATCAGGGTCTCCAAATTAACAGGTTTTTCTCTGAGCCTACGCAACACTAAACAGCTGTGGGAATAAAGAAAATCATCAAACATCAGATGTTTCTAAGACATTTGGACACTTAACAGCATGTTGACAAAACATCTGAATGTCTAATTGTCTACTCCTCTTCTCTTCTAGATGTTTACTTTAATAAAACATTGCCATGAGTTGTGGCTCAGAGGTGTCAATCCTAACAACAACTTCATTTATATTCTTAAATTACAAAGTATGCTCATCAAATCTCCTAAACTATTAAATGATTTTATTCCTGCAAATAAAAGAGAATAAAACATGAGTTAAAAGAAAAATTTTAGCAAATGAATTTGTTAAAGTCAAAGAGAAGTTCCATGCACATATAACCACAAGTTAAACTAATATGCACAATGGAGTATCGTTTATAAATGAAGACAATACTCTGATGTGTGAGATATAGAAACTGAGAAGAAATGTTTTGATTTATCTCAGTATCTGTTACATTTTTATCATAGCAGTGTCTAGTTGTAGTCTTTCCCATATTAAGTTATATGAAACCATGCCAATCTCTAACTGAAGATCACCCTGAGTTATAAAGAAATACATACTGAGAAGTACGTTCATTGCTAATGATTTGACAAATCACTGGTGGAGAACTGTTTTTCTGCCTGAACATTTCTGTAGGTATGCAGTAATTTCAACAATGAAGCAGGCTATTAAAGGAAAAAATAAATATTCTCAAGAAGCCATTGTCTAAGTTTTAATGGTGCTTTTCTTCAAAATTCCTAATAAAATTTGGAAAGACAATAAAACTTCTTTTCCTTCTGATTCTTATGAATTCAGCATGTAATCTATTGAAATTGCAATTTATTAAATTAGGTGTCATAAGTAATTTGTGAATATTGAATCAATAAGAGAAAACTTCTCTGCTCAGGCCTTGTGGTACAGATAGTATGCATTTATTTTTCCTAGTGGCTCACAGTGATGGTGAGATGAGGTTGCACTGTCCTAGGAATTCCCATTGGCATTCTAGAACAAATCCGTGAAGCAAGCATGATGCTCAGCAAAGAATGAATTTGACTAATTTAGAAGTTTCATCTCGGAGACTCTTGTTAAGCTGTGTCTTTTGATAAGCTGTGAAATGCCAGAACTCAATAAATACAAAAACAACAACAACAAGAAAAGTGATACAAAAACAAAACTGAAGAATGTAGGATGAATCATAAGACTTCTGCCTGAATTTTGTGTGTGTGTGATTAATAAAGCTAGTCTTAAATATTCTAGGTAATCGGGTATTTGTGAAAATTTGCACACTAATCTTGTCAAGATCCAGCCCAGTAGTTCTTGGAACACAGTATGTTGCCCTCTTCAGAGTAGATGTTCGATGTGAGCTGACCTACCAGTTTTCATATACAAACCATTCTAGATCTTCTGGTTTGTTGTACCAGTTACCATTTTGAAAGAAATATGTGATTCATGGGGGAAAACTTCTTGAAACAATACTATTCAACACCAAGAGAAATATTGAAGTGCTTTTAAAACATAACCTGTGAGCTGGGCACAGTGGCTCATGCCTGTAATCCCAGCACTTTGGGAGGCTGAGGTGGGCGGATCACGAGGTCAGGAGTTTGAGACCAGCCTGACCAACATGGTGAAACCCCATCTCTACTAAAAATACACAAAACATTAGCTGGGTGTGGTGGCTCACGCCTGTAATCCCAGATACTCAGGAGGTTGAGGCAGAAGAATCACTTGAACCTGGGAGGCGGAGGTTGCAGTGAGCCGAGATCACGCCACTGCACTCCAGCCTGAGGGACAGAGCAAGATTCCGTCTCAATAAATAAATAAATAAATAAAATAACCTGTGAGTAGAATTTCTACTAAGACGGGGAAAACAAATATAAAGAAAAGTAGAGTTTCTGGCTGAGGCAAAGCAGACACTGGGTAAACATTTTCAAGAAAAAAAATGCAGAGAAACTGCTACTAATGGCACTCATGTGCTTCTTCATCCATTGCCTGGGAGTTCTCTCTGGGGTCCAGCCCCTTAGTTTATCCATGCCCCAGGGCTATTGTATAAGGAGGGTTTTACTGTGATTTCTGTGTAAATAAAATAAATCTTAAGAGGGATGAGTAAGCTTGTGTTCTAATGAGCATTTAGGTCAATTTTTATTCAATCTGGACTGGTTCTTCTATTTCTTTAACAAAAATAAAAAAGAGAGAAGAGAAAAAAAATTAACTGAGTAGAAAAACACTTGGGATAGATAAAGCTTGGCAGTATCCCAAGTGGCAGTATTTTCTATAGAACAATTCTATCTCATGTGATTCTCTCCAAGCTATTTTATTATCTGTACTAAAAAGCCAGCAAAGGCAGCTGCTGCTCCTCAGACCTTGGCATTCTCTGTGCAGCCTCCCAGCTCCACACCACCCTGCTGCAGGCCACAGGCAGAACTGAGCATGTCCAGCAATTTTCCACTGACCTGGAACATATTCTGAATCTCAGAAGGCAGCTCAGTCTCTATGCACAACTGCACCATAGTCCCTGGGTGTACCCCACTTTCCTCACCCAGGAAGAGACAAGAAATGAGTACAAACGTCTCAATTTGTTTGTCCAATTTGCTCCTAGACTAATCTGAAAATACTTACATTGTAAATTTTCCCTCTAAATTTTATCTCTGATATATTAATAAACAACCAGCCTCAGATATCTACAGGGAGAATAAAAAGTTTGACAACCAAAAAATTCACATGCACAGCGCCATGCAAAGGGATGTGTACTCAGACCTTGCACATTGATAATGTTTCATTTCATTGTCGAAAACAGAACTTGACTTGTCTGATTCAGCATGGCAGGCAAAGCTATCCCAATATGGGTAGCTTCAGAGGAGATTTGTGATTTGTATTAGCTTTCTAAACACAATTCCAAATGACTTATCTTGTGAACCATTGTCACATACTTAAGGCTGAATTCTATAGAAAACTGGCCCTGACATGCTTTAGGCAAAAGTTAATTCTTTATAATACAAAGAGTTAAAGGCAAGTCCTAGTCAATAGAATGAGACTGGTTGCAAACACCAGTAGATCTCTGGGTTTCTGTAAAAGATAACAGTTTCCACTTGCCATTCTTCTTCTTATCTCTTCTTCCTCACTTCCACCAAAATTTTCAGTTGTTGAAGCCCAGAGTCAATTGTGACAAGGGCAGATGCCAAGAACAACAACAGCAAAAATATGTTAATGATGCTCTCAACACTGCCAGTTCTTCAATTCCATTCAATTATCTGTACTTTTCCTCCTGATTTCCATGACTTCAGGACGTTATCAAGTGCTCCATAATTAATCAGGCACCAAGCTAGACTGTGCTAATGAGACTCTATTTACAGCACCCCTCCCCCAAGCTGTTCTCCACCCCTAATCCTCATTCCTACTGTATAATGCCTCCTTCTCTTTTTCCTTCCTACCGAGGCCTTGGGGCTTTTGAAATGATTCCAACAGAAAGAAGAGCTCATCCTGATAGGTTTTAAGGAGAGTTAACATATAAGCAATCCCAGTTTCCCACTAGTTATCCATCATCGCTCTCCTAAAGATAGGAACTTGTCCTGTTCATAGTGAGTGACTCATAAAGCCACTGCCTTTCACTCTTCTTCCCATCTTCTCAATCCCATCTGCCTCACTTTAAGTTCTATCTGTAATTCACAGTCCCATAACTATTCCCCTTATTTTTATTCAGCCCTGGGCTATATATCTTTTCTTTGCCAGTTCCTCACGCTCACACATTTGTAATTATTCATTCCATTTTCCTCTTCTTTTTAATCCATCTATACAGTATTTTCTATTTTATCTAGGTGAAAATTTTTGAGGATTTGTAGTTCCTCTTTCTCAGCTTTTTGTAGAAGTTATCCTGTATTCAGTCTTTTGGTAATGTTCTGTCTTTCTTTACAATAACAATTCTTTTTATTTTTTAAAATTTTGTCTGTTAGGGTTCTTATCTCTAATTCCTTTTTCTGGCTAGAGTAGCCATGAATAGAGGCTACTGTTTTAAAGAAAGCTGTCTTCTACATCATTCATGGACTCTGGTAGTTAGTCACTGCCTCTGCCTTCTGTTTCTCAAGATGGAGTACCTTTACTAAACACATAACCCTCAATAAGTAGCCTGATCATAATTAAAGTAGGATCTTGCTTTCTCATTCTTTTTTCCAGATGGTCTCAGAACTGAAACAACAAACTCTTACAGATACAGAAAAGGCTATTCAAATACTACATTTTCACTATCTCTTTACGGTCATTTTTTTTAAGAAAGTCATTATTTCTCACTATATTGTAAAAATAAATAATTCAAAATAAAGCTGTTGGAACTTTAAATTATTTTTTGCCTTAAAATTTGATTATGAGGACTGAGTCACAAAGCAAGCAGCAGTAACTGTTGCTTCTTTGATTATAGATTAACTTTCTTTCTGATATTTCTTTATTTGTAAAATGTGACAGACTGAATAGCACCAGAGATCAGACCCCTTTCTTTTTAGTTACTGATCTTTTGTTATAGATTAACTTCTTTCATATCTTTTCTTGCACCTGACTCAAACCAGATGGCACAAAAGTTCCCATGACTATTAAATCATTTGGGATGCAATGTTAAATATACCTTTCCCCAAAAGAAACAGACTGTAACCAATCAAATTGCTGTAACTCATCAACCAGCCTTGTATATACAATGTTGCAATCCTGCTAAACTTCTTTGTTTCTGCCTATGTAAGTGAGACCTTTACTTTGCTTCAGAGCAGTGATCCCATTTCTTTGGAATTGGTGTTTCCAGAGTGGCTACTCTAAAACTTTGTGCTTGAATAAACTCTTTAAAATTGGATTCCGATAGCTTCAAGTATTTCAGTTTAACAATAATAAGGTATCTAAAAATAAGTTTACCCTTAGTACAATCTTCTCATTAGAAAGATAAGGAAATAGACCAAAAAAAAAAAAAAAAGTGATGAGCCCAGTCTAAAGTCACCTGGTTTTAAGTGATGTAGTTCAGATTTCAACCATATGTTCTTGAATCCAATTATAGGGCTTTTTAAATTACATTCTAGGATCCCACTGTCTACATAGAATAAATTGACCCCAAAGCTTAATGTCAGCTCTTAGCTTTCTCCCTTCCATATAGGTCACCAAATGGAGCTTCATTTAAGAGATTTAGAACAAAAAAGAAATTCAGTTCTCTCTACCAAAACACATATTTTTTTTAAGTGGCCAACAATTTGGTCACTGGTCTGCTAATCAAAACATGTCCCAAAACAACCTAATATGAACAATCTAACATATTCCTGTCTTTCACAGTCAATGTAACTCCAATATGGAAGCCATCTTTAAACTTATATGAAAAGAAAAAGCAGAGAAATCATTCCAAAATCATCAATTTTTATATTCCAATTAGAATACACCTTAGTTAAAAGTTTAGGGAGGGTCTGAATATTGATTTTTTTTTCTTGAGCTCTTTAACTAATTTTCTTAAGATTGGAACTTCTCAAACCAAACCCTAAAAAAAAAAAAAAAAAAACTAAAACTATAATACAACCCCTTATAACTGTATGTGTTTAAAAAAACACATGGATACAGTAGGGCATCTTCATAGGCAGATAACTGAGGTGTCTTGGGAAGAGGAAAACACAAATCAAATATCCTAGAGAGAAATAAATATTGATTGTTGAATAGAAGTTCTTTATTTTAATGTAGTAGTCCAATTTTTCAATTATTTCTTTATGATTAGCACTTTTTTATTCTATTTAAGGAATCTTTGCCTTAAAGATGTCCTACTATTTTACCATACATGCTTTGAAATATAATCCATCTGAAATTGATGTTAGTGTATAATGTAAAGTATAATTACAAAAGAATTCACATCCATAACATGTAAAATATTCCTAGAAATAAATAAGAAAATGCAGACAATATAAAAACAGACATGAAACTTCAGCAGTTACTTTGTAAAAGGGGATATTCAAATAGTGATATCACATAAAGTGCTCAAATTCTCTAGTTATCAGAAAAATTCAAATTAAAACCACAAGATGATACCACCAAACATCCACCAAAATGTCTAAAATAAAAGACAAATACTTCAAATGTTGGCAAGGACATAGAACACCTGATAGTCTTATACATGCTGGGGAGAGTATACATTTATATAATCTCACTAAAAAGCTGGCAATAACAACTCAATTTCAACATATGAGCCCTGCAGTTTTGCTCTTTTACCAACGGTCATACACACACAGATTAAACAAAATACATGTATAAGAATGTATGGAGAAAATACATTCATAATAACATTTAATTAGAAATAACCCAAATGTACATCTACAGTAGAATGAAGAAATACAGTATATTTTTACAATGAAATACTATTGAACAATGACATATACAAACGGATGAATTATTCCTACAAATGAAATACTGAGCAAAAGAATCCAGAAACAAAGAGTTTATATCATATAATCTCATGTATACAAATTTTTGAAGCAGGCAAAACAAATCCACGCTGCTAGAGAGTGCTTATTCTTGGTGCCTGTGGGGGTACAGTGGTATGGGGTAACTCTGGGAAACGATATTGTCCCATTTGTTCATCTAGGTGATAGTTACTTATACGCTTGTAATTTATGAACTCTTCATACCCATTTTGTACTGAAACTAAAAATAATAATAAAATGCAGATTCTACTCTGACCTTAGTGAAAATTGTATATGAGGGAAAACATATTTCATCAGAAACTGGTTCTAGTGTTATCTGAAGCCTAAAGAAAAAAAAGTGAAGATACAATATTGTCATTTATAATAAAGTATATATAATTGGTCTTCATCTCTATTTTCTGGCACACAGCTCCTAAAACCTCTGGAATCTACAAACTGAAAAGTGCCTTTCTGTGTGCCAATAAGAAGACTGATGACTGGGGACTTCTGGACAGCCTCAGGATGGTAGCTGGTTGCCAGGAGAACCAATCCTGTAATTAGAGGGTTGGAACTTTCAGCCACACTCCCAAACAACTGGGAGGGGAAGAAAGGCTAAAGAATGAGTTAATCACCAATAGCCAATGATGTAATAAATCATGCCTACATAATGAAACCTACTTCAAAGCCCAAAACTGCATGATTTGGAGAGTTTGGGGATAGTTGAATGCATAGAGGCACCTGGAGGGTAGTGTGCCTGGAGGGGACATGGAAGATTTGTGCCTCTTCCCACATTCCTTGCCCTATACATCTCTCCATCTGGCTGCTCAGCTGTATCCTTTGTAAAATCCTTTATAATAAATGGGTAAACGTAAGTAAAGTATTCCCCTGAGTACTGTGAACCACTCTAGGAAATTAAATAAACCCAAGGAGGAGGTCATGGGAACCCCAATTTACAGCAAGTCAGTTAGAAGCACAGGTCACAACCTGGGACTTGCAATTGCCATCTGAAGTGGAGATGGTCCAGTGGGACTGAGGATTTAATCTGCCAGATCTGATGCTATCTCTAGGTAGATAGTGCCAGAAGTGGGTCAAATTGTAAAACGTCTATCAGGTATCTGCAACAGAATTGGTTGTTTGGTATGTTGGGGGTGAGGGGAAATACATTTTGGTGACTGGAGGTGGGTGCCTGTGTATGAGTAAAGGATTTCCTTTAGAGAAGAAAAAATTACAAAAATAAAATCACCAAATGGATTTTTTTGAACACCTACTATGTGTATATCCATGAATAATGAAGTAAAAACAGATGCTGACCTCAAGGGAAACAGGATCTAGATGGATTTCTGAGGCTCCGAGAAAGGGTCTCCCAGAGAAGGAATCAACAAAAATAGGAAATCTAAGTGAAAGTCAGTTTTTGAACACTGCTTTGGATACTCTCCAACTGAGATGACAGGAAAACATGCAAGTGGAAATATTCAGGATACATTTAGCATTATGCGATAAGACAAAGACATAAGTCAGGACAAGGATCATGAATCTGGAAATCACCTAAATGAAGGAGAGAGGGCTTTGGGAAGAAAGTGAAGAATACCAGACTGAGAACCAAACTTGGCATATATGGACACTTAGCAGATAAAAGAGGTTCCCAAATATCCTGTCTCTCTTTTGCGTATCAAACAATACTGCATTTTTCTGCCACATTCCAGTTAGAGGTGACCGAGCAATTTGATTTGGCCAGTGAAATGCGAACAGCATTAATGTGTGTCACGTTTGAGTGGAAGCTCTAAGAAACAGTATAGGACTTGCCAAAATCCTTTCCTACTACCTTAGTGATTGTGGAGATTATGGAAGTTTGTGGTGATTGCAAGTAAGATGGATTCTCCAACAACCTGAGTTCTGGAGTGTTTGCTATGTACACTGTGCCCCAATCCCTAACCTACACTAAACACGTAGCATGAATGCAAAATAACATTTTCACTGTGTTAAGCCACAATGAACTTTCAGATTTGTTTGCTTCCCCAATTTAATCTAGGCTAACTTGACTAATGTAGGGATTTTTTTCTAGAAACAAGGGATAATCAATGCTGGCATATGTTGCAGAGAGATCTAAAAGGCTATGAGGATGGGGAAAATGTACATTGGCTTTGATGAGTAATATGTTAGTATTGATCTAAAAGGAGGAAGTTTTAGATGAGTATAAAAGACAAAAAACAGATTTCAGGATCTAAGGAGCAGGTGGGTATTAAGAAAGCAAAGGAAACAATGTAGACCACTCATGTAATAAATGTGGTCATTAAAAGAACACTAAGAGTGAGAGAAAAAGTAAGGATCATATGCATCTCTTTCTTGTGGGTCTCACCTGCTCTAGAAAGCAGAGATCAGTATTATAATTCAATCTTTTTTTGTTCCTACACTCAGATGGCTGAGTACTGCTGAGAAAAATCAGGTAATCACATTGCCACAATTTTTTTTTTTTTTTTTTGAGACAGTCTCACTCTGTCACTCAGGCTGGAGTGCAGTGGCGCAATCTCTGCTCACCGCAGCCTCTGCTTCCTGGGTTCAAGTAATTCTCCTGCCTCAGCCTCCTGAGTAGCTGGGATTATAGGCACATGCCACCATGCTAGGCTAATTTTTAGATTTTTAGTAGAGACGGGGTTTCGCCACGTTGGCCAGGCTGGTCTCGAATTCCTGAACTCAAGTGATCCACACGCCTCGGCTTCCCAATGTATTGGTATTACAGGGGTGAGCCACCACGCCTAGCCACTACAAATTTTTAATCTGCAAAATCAGCAGGCCCTCTGCAATCATTTCATCAAACTCAGATAGTTTCCTCTCCCATTTCCACAACAATTCTTGCAAACCTTAGACGTTCTTCTTTAGCCTAGCCTCATACTGAACTCTGCTCCATGAAGTCTCAGCAAAGCATCTGGTCTCTTAAATCTTCAAGAGCACTAAGGCTATAAGGTATACTTTTCTATATATTCCACTTGACCCTTTGTACTAAGCTAAATTTACCCACATCCCTCCTTATTCCCTTTCTCCCTGTCTCAGATGTTGAGGCTTCCACACTTCTGGCCAGGAATTCCCTTCACCTAAACCATTTTGTCCTGCCTCTTCTGGGACTTTGCTCTACTAGGCAGTCCTCTTCCCACTGCATTCAATTGCTTACTCTCTACTGTTTTCTTCTTTCTGTAGTTTATAAGTATGCCACAAACCCTACCTTGAAATTAAATCTCCCTAGTAGTAGGCTCACTACTAACCCCACTATAATCTTACATCTATCATTCTACTACAAACTGTTCTTAGTAGGATCACTAAAGGCCAAATAAATGTCTATTAGATGTATATTATTAAGCCTCTATATTATTCTTAACTGCAATTAAAACTGCTGACTTTTTCCTTTTTGAAACTCTCCAGTCTCTTGATGTCTGTGATTCTACACTTTCCTCATCTTACCCTATCTCCATTATAGTTCTCTCTTCTTCCCAATACCCTAGAAATGTTGATTATCTCTAGAGTTCTTTCCTTGGCACACTCTATTTCTCACTGAGCAATGTACCGGAGTTATCTCATTTGTCTGCATTATTTCAACATTACCTATATGCCGATGACTTCCAAATTTAAATCTCCTGTCCAAACTTCCTTGAGCTTGAAATTAATAGTCACCTGTAGAGAATATCCTGTAGAGACTTTAAAGACAATATGTCCAGAATTAAGTCTTTTTTTATGTCCTAAACCCATGCATTAAACTATATTCTATCAATTGATGGAATTACCATGTAGCCATTGATTCAAGACAAAAATATGGGAGTGATCCCAGTTTCTTTCTAATTTTGGTAGAATATATTGCTGTCCTGCTTTTATTCCTACTGCCTTACCATTTCAGTGCATGTTGGCTTGACTTGCTAATGTAATTATCTGCATCTCTCTACACAGCAGAGCAAGAAGTGCCAGGGAATTAACCTCCCTTTTCTTTGACCCATGACTGAGAGTAGGCTTATAAATATCCTACCTCCATTGCCCTTAAGTGGGACGTGTTTACATATCTTATAAGACATGTTTTTAATAATTTCAACATTTATTTTAGATTCAGGAGGTACACATGCAAATTTGTTACATGAGCATATTGTGTGATGCTGAGGTTCGGGATGTAAATGATCCCATCATCTAGATAGTGAGTATAGTGTTCTACACTGCCTTATGAAGTTACTCAGTAGGATTACGTGCTGGATGCCCACACTGGTAATTTGCTTGAAAATATGTCATTTATTTGCTAAACTTCCTCCTCCATTTTACTTTCTTATTTTTTGTGCTTGCATTTTCTTCCTTTCCAAACCAAATTATTTAAATTCTGATCTCAGGTTCTGCTTCTAAAAAAACCCAAAGACACCAGCTTTTAAGTGAATATGTAATCAAACACTTGATTTGCGTTGGTAACTGTGTCCCGATTCTATTCACATCATTTCCATCATTTTGTACTTTCCTCATTTATTGCTGGGCTATTCCAAAGGCTTCCTATTCATGCCTCTGTTTCTAAGCCTGTCTACCTCAAATCCATCCTCTACACTGCTGAAAGAGTGAGGAATTTATAAAGCAGTCCTCCTGTGTCTCTGTTGGCTGAAACCTTTCAATATCTCCCATCACTTACAAGATACAGCCCAAACACTGATGATGAAATTAATTTTAATTAAGATCTAGTCCTACCTACATTTTTAGCTTCGTTTATCTTACTTCTCCATATTTTACTCCAGCAACACCAGTTGAATTGATATCTCACTCTCTCTCACCTCAGTGCTATCCCATCTCTCTAGATAAGACCAGATCTCATTTCTCTCCTATCCTATCCTATCTAAAAAGTTTCTCTGACCTATACCTCAGGCCACCATCCTTAAAATCTCAGCTCAAAATATCCTCATGCAAAAATCATTTTCTAACCTTCCAACAAAAGGCTAAACATCACATTCTCTCACATTATTGTCTACATATATCTATTATGTGCATATATCTATTATGTGATAAATTATAATGATCAGATTATAATTTTCTGTTTATGCCTGGATTATTACAATTGTCTCCATATAGATTTCCATGCCTTGAATGTCTTCCTCTTTTGAATCCACATGACACATTTCTACCATTACTACATTTGAAAAAGAAAAAAAAAACAAAAAAACCTGATAGGAATCCCCAGGCAAACTCACTATATAACTAACCCCTTCTCCAGTCACTCCATTCTGATCTTTGGTTCAGGACATAGCAAATTAAATTACTTTTCTCACTGAATGCCATGGTGCAAGGCTCTGTTATGCTTCTATGCATTTGTACATACTTCTGACTGGAATGGATATACCCACCTACTAATCCATCAAGTTTATCTCAAACATTACTGCTCTATGGTACTTTCTCCCATCTTTCCCCTTCCCTTCCTGTTAGCAATTTCTTCTAATGGCATCTCTTGGCACTTGGCAAATATTCCCTCTATAACACTCACTATACTGCCTTGTAATGATTTCTAAGTGCCTTACAGGCTGTTCTTTCTCATCTCAGCTCTGTATCTCACACACAGTAAATGCTCAATAAAGAACTGTTGAGAATGGATGAATGAATGAATGAATGAACAAATTAATGGGAAGAATAACAACTAGTTTTTAATCAAACTAAAGACAATCACATAGAGGCAATTCTTTGCTTGCAATGTGGCTGAGCCTAGAAGCATTTCTCATATTCAAAACTTGAGAGTAAGTCTGAAAACAAAAGAAAGAAAAAAAAAAAACAGAGGCTAGAAATGAAGAAACAGAGTGGGGAAGGCAGGTAAAATAGGTGATGGGGAAGGTTGATAGCTTAATCTACTTCCACACAGGATCCTCATATGTGGCTTCAGCTCAGGATACACGTGATTATCATAACTCAAGCAATGGGAGATTAAGCCTCAATTCCCATCAGCAGGACTTTCCCATCACACATGTCTTTCCTACTGCCACTAGGGATTTAAACTACCAGCCATAAGAAGCTACACAATATATTAATTCACAGAAAGAGAAAGAAACAAAGGCAATAACAGAATTACACCTTCAGGGTCCCAGGTAGAAGGGGTATTCTCCAAAATAAAGCTAATTATTTAAATGATGGCAGTCACTGGCTGGTCATTGCAGTGGCCATATGTATGATAATGTATTGTAGCCCCTCTGTTGGATGAGGTTTCGTGCTCTGAACATCTGCCTACTGTAAGCAAGAATATGTTCTATTTAGCCTGAGAAGAGTATTGTATGCACAGAATTAACTGGAACTATAAATTCAGTAACACAAGCCAATCATTTAGGCTTTGCAACGAAGGGGTGTTGGGGTTTCGAAAGATCACTCAGATGACAAAAATAAGATACAGATTTAACTCAAATACTGACGTGTGGGTCAAATCTGAAGCCCAGTGGTAGATAGCTGCGAAACCGTCTAGTATGCTAAAAATCAGGCCACAGTGAAATGGTGTCGTTACTCCTTCTCATTATCTTCCCCTGTCCCTTTACTTAATTCTCCTGTCTCTCAATGAGAATGTCAATAAACCTCACTGGAGTTAAACACTGGAAGTATCTAATTTCTCCCCGGCAAGTTCTCAGGTTCTCTTTTCTCACAGATTTTTCATTAAAAATAGGGTAATAAATGAGAGTCTTGGAAGACAAAAGGAAATCTGTCTAGCAACTTTCATTAATCAAAAAGCAAGAACATAATTTACTCATTCCCCTGAGTGACATGTTTTTGCTCCATCCCATGGCGCACTTCCTCTTCTCCCTCCCCCTGCTGGTTTCCTGTCTCTCTCTATCCCCCTGTTATAAGGACAACAATTTCCTCAGAGCCATCAAACACATCAAACCTTGGTAACAGCCTGTACAAGGATGTTTCTTAAAAGGCAGTGTCTGAATATGACAAATGACATTAGCCTTGTGTTTGGCAGGGTCACAGCCAAAGCCGAGACTGATATTTACAGTATACTTTATAAAACCACAAGCGTCTTCCTAAGTCCTATGGGATGTCATGTCACACGGAACATATATAATTAATCTCCTATTGTGACATTTATCACCTTTCTCCCCAGGCAGGTCTCTCCCAGAGATGGCTAAGCAGCCACTGCCAGAGCTGCCACCTACTTAGATGGCTAAGTAGCCACTGCCAGAGCAGCAATGGTCATGCAGGTGTTTTAGGGTCTGGCACCAATACAGCATCAGACCTATGCAGCAAGAGCATTTAGTATTCAGCCTTGAAAAAAGACTTAAACTTAACAGGTGATGCAGCAAAATCTTTCCCTAGTAGAATAAAACTTTCAATGCCTGGAAGAGACGCTGGCCTTGGAGAATTGGCTGCTATCAGTTTTTGGCATTATATAAATTTGCCCTAATTTAGCTCTAACATGATACTATGTTTCAAGGCTTGAATACACTGATATTGCAGAAGTGGAAGTTTAAAAACTGAATACTATCAGTTTCAAACTTTACAATACCTGAATCAAGGCAGGGCCAGCAAAATGATTTGAATGGTTAATAATAAAGTTTATCGAAAAATGTTAAAAGCTAGATTTCTATAGTGAGCCTATATATACATGTATGTATGCATGTATACACATATATTATATATATAATATTATATATATATAATAATAATATATATATAATATCCAAGATTCCAGTTCTAAGTCCTATTCTTCCTCTATGGCTAGTAGCCAAGCAGAAGTCCAAGGCCAGACATCTACATGTCCCAAGTTTCTCTGCCCAGCAGTGGGAAGACCACATAGTTGAGGGCAGATTTCCAAGTTCCAACATCATCTCGGCACTGAAAACTGTTACACTCGGTCGGCTAGGCAAGTGCAGTTGTTAATCCCAGACTGAGCAATTGCCTAAGCAGCAAGTCTGACACACATTAAGATTGGCATTTCCTTATGACACTCCTCCACGAATACACACGGAAGTCTCAATTTTCATATGCTAGCTTTAACTCCATCTTTTTCTCTAATAGTCAAGAAATCAAATCAGTGAGCTGGAGTGTTTAGTAGAAATATGGTTGTTCCTTTCTACTGAATATAACATTAAATAATTCACATGTGTTAGTATTTCATTATGAATAACAAGATAATCACAACACAATTGACAACTCATGAACAGACTTTAGGGTATCAAGACCCTATGGCTGATGCATGCTTCACATGATAATCACACCATATGCCTTCTATGTCAGGCATAGTGCTAAGAACTTTACATATTACATTTAATCGTGATCACAGTCAGAAATATTAGATTATCTACCCAAGATCATACAACTGGTAAAGTTTTGGATCCAGGATTTTAAAGCAGATTTTTCCTACTGCAAAGACGATGATCAACCACTATCCTATTTATAATGACTCTCTACCTCAATCTTCACCTCAAAACCTTGGGTGCTCCCCAGTGGCAAGATCAAGGTCCTGCTAACTATGACTATAACCTTATTTATAGTCTTACTTACTCCCCATATTCTAAGACTCAGGTCAAATGAATCCTTTTGGCATCTTCTCTGAAAATTTGACACAAGTTATTGTTCTCCTCTAGTGCAGTGATAGCTTCTACCCTCCTCTACTCCACTACTCCTTCATCAGGGCAATTTTTCTCCCCAGGGAGTTATCCAGCAATGTTTGAAGATATCTTCGGTTGTCACAACTGGGGGAATCCTACTGGTACCTAGTGGGAAGAAGCTCCAGTTGCTTGCTAAACATACTCAATGCACAAGAAAGCCTCCCACAACAAATAGTTACCCATCCTGTCTCAATAGTGTGAGGTTGAGAAACCCTGGTGCATATGATAATCATCTTTGTGACTTCCTTAAGGAATTTAACACTTTTCCCTTTGTATTATGTAATATACAGAATATTCTCAGAGTTAAGAGCCTATGTCTTACACAATTTTATATTACATATCCTTTTCCTTTTCAAGAGTGACTTACTGTTCCAAGTAACTAATAGGTGTTCAATAAGTGTTGGGGACTGTATGAATGATGAACATTCTACAGACATTTGACTCTTTTTTTTCTTTTGAGACGGAGTCTTGCTCTATCGCGCAGGCTGGAGTGCAGTGGTGTGATCTTAGCTCACTGCAAACTCGACCTCCCGGGTTCACACCATTCTCCTGCCTCAGCCTCCTGAGTAGCTGGGACTACAGGTGCCTGCCATCGTGCCTGGCTAATTTTTTGTATTTTTAGTAGAGACGGGGTTTTGCCGTGTTAGCCTGGATGGTCTCCATCTCCTCACCTCGTGATCCACCTGCCTCTGCCTCCCAAAGTGCTGGGATTACAGGCGTGAGCCACTGCGCCAAGCCACATTTGACTCTTTAGAGTAAATTCTGAAAGACACATCGGAAGAGCTGTGTGAAACAGTGACTGGCATCATAGAATCCTATAGCTTTGAGGTGGATAGCATATCAGATGAACAACAACCTCATTTTAAATGCATGGATGATGAAGAGCAGAGAAGTACAATGAATTGACTAAGGTCACAGGACAAGTGCCACTTTCTTAGTCCTTAGACTGGGCTATATATTAAAGAAAGCCAACACTATATAAGAAAAGGATCAAAAGTAGAAAATATCTCTTAAATAAGTAAAATTTCTCTTTTCTCAGGAGAATGAAAACTTACTCATGAAATGTGTTAAGTACGTGAGTTGTTTTTTCTTTTTTTAATCATAAACATGCTATGCATCCGTGCTTCCTCTAATCATACTGTCAGTGACGATCAATGCCTTTTACAGAGATTTGTGGAAACCACAAAGAGTTAAACGTTGCTACTATGGAGATAAATGTCCTTGAAGGCTCTCAGCCTTAGCTCACCACTAAATGCCTCCTTGGAGGATGCTTTATTTTATCCCCACGTTATTACTGAAACAGGTCAGTGGTGCAGTTCTGACTCAGAAAAGTGTTCAAGGTACTATGTCAAGACCTTAGTTTATGACTCATATGAAAGACAGCTCCATCCTGAATTTTCTTTCCTGTCATCTGTTGTCCCAGTCCTGGTGATTCCTCACTCAATTAGTTCATGAGTTCTCTGAGGTAACCCTGTGGAACACTCTTTCATTATTTAAAAATAACAGCAACAACAAAACACCATAATTTAAAACTTGATACAGAGGTTGTGTTCTCTGTTAAAAATTACGTGCCTCGCTCTTGGGGCTCACCCAGTTTACCCATTTCTGTTAATAACTAGCTCACAACTACTCACAAAATCACTTCTTAGTAGTATGAAACTCTCACAATGTGGCTGGGTGTGTGCTCCAGCAAAAGAGACCCAAAGGCTTAAAATGTCAGACTTCAAAAGGAATAGTCTGTTGCTGCATCCTCAATAGGTTGTGCTCAGCTGAGAGAACCCAAGCAGAAGATAATGCCACCCTAGTCCAAGATTAAGGCAAAGTGCACTGTGCGCCGATAACTAAGCACAGTTACAATAATGGAGCAAGAAAAAACCTGCCATTTGGACACAGTTATCCTGAGTCTCCAGATCTTTCTTCAGATAACACACCAGAGACCTCATGAGTTACATGAGGAGAGCTTTTACTAGTGGAATCCCCACTTCGGGGCACACACACAAAATGGAAATGTTATCTTTTCTTATTCAAGACAGAACTGTTTCCCCCTCTCAACCCAGCTACTAATCCACATGTCAGCATCTGTGATTTATAACACATTTGCACATGTTGTACCCATCGCAGAGTCGTCTATTTAACCCCATCCTCTCCTACATGAAAGAAAATCTTCGCATAAATATTAATGAGCGTTAGACCCATGAGCAGAAAGGTATGACTCTCTCAGCATTTCATAATGATTGCACTTCTCTCCTTCTTCAAAAGCCACAATTAAATCCCAGAGGGAAAATTATCTTCTGTGGATAATGCAAATAGTGTTGTTTTAATATATGCACAGATTCATAATGATATTACTATTATTAATAGTGACAATAATGAATAAATTTGCTACTAGAAAATAAGTACGTAGCCCAGATTTTATAACCCTATTAAATATCTCTGTATTTTATATGTTGCATATTATTTTTTTATGAGATGACCTGAGTCACATATGCACTTTTATAGCTTCCTAGAGATACAAGAAAATGGAGCTATAACTTTTCATTTTCTCTCTATCATGTGTGATGTGTATAAGAATATGCATATGTATCAAAAAAGAAAGCTTTATTTTACTTCAGCTCTTTGATCTAGGGGGTAGAGATTATGATTCTATTCAAAAGAGTCATATTTTTTCCCATACGTATCTAAATAAGAAGGAAAGAAATTATCCACCAAAATCATCCACAGAAAAAAGAAAGAAAAAATCATCCACCAAAATAGAGCTCTCCATTTACAATGTATTGTTTCTCAAGTGACTTTTGTCATTGGATGCTCCAAATAGGGGAGTCCAAAAATAACAGCATGTAATATTACAAGGCTTCAGAGTACTGAAGTCATAGTCTAAGTCAACGTTTTTAGGGTATTCAGAAACTTTGAGTGGCACTCACTTTGATATGATCCCCAAATGTAGCCTTAATAATCCATTAAACTTCCTTGCTATACAAGAGATCATCAAAGAGATCAGGACAAGAAGAAAACAGAATAACAAAACAGTATAAGGAAGAGAATAAAATGGAAAAGGAACGCAGTTGTATAGATACTTGACATTTTTAAAAAGGCAGTTATTCATTGTCTCAAAGGCACTGAAGAATCAAAATCATTGCCTGATTGATATTATATCAAAACATAAATTTGCTAACAATCCAGTTGTTTTATCATCTTATGTGCAATAATACAGCATGAAAGAATGAAAAATGCATTATGATCATTCTCAACTCGATGAGCAACTTACTGTACAAGTTGTCTATTCTTAGTTATTGTAACACTTGCTAAGTCAAAAAGGTCAGGTAGGATTTGACCTTCCCATTCATTATAAACAATTCTTGATGCTTTCTACTGCCTGAGTGTATCGACTTTGCTTTCTGGCCATCAGATCAGGTCTGGAACCAGCTTTTGAGGGGAACACAGAAATGTGCTTCAGTGTTAGGAAGAGCCCATTTTGTAGGGAATGCACAAGGCTAGACAATCCTGAGGTCTTCAAGTGCTGTGTGGTCCCCTTTGAACTTCCCAGTGGTGCTCTGAAAGGCTACTCCAATGGACTTCAAAGTTTATACTACATTAGAATCATCTGGAAGGTTTGTTAAAGCACAGATTGCTGGGCCTCACCCCCAGAGCTTCTGAGTTGGTAAGTCTGAGGTGGCCCAAGAATTTGCATTTCTGACGAGGTGTTAGAATGCCCATGCTTCTGGTCCAAGAACTACATTTTGCAAATCATTATTCTATTCAATTATGTACAGATTTCCAGGACAATCTTGCCCTGGGTTCCACAATAATCAATTGCCATCTTCATGTTTAAAATATAACGCCACCACAATTTGGAATTAAAAATTAAACATTTAAGGAGTTACGTTTTCTCTGCTTGACATCAAACATTCACACTTTCAGAAGTATTTAAATTCATTGATATGGATACACACAACTAGAGATGGCCTTTCGTTAAAGAACATTTAATTCCACTGACAGATAAAAGGAAATATGGGGGATAGTCTCATCCTTTATAATGTCAGTTTCTTTTTACATTGAAGAAATATTATGACTGGTATACAGAAAGAAATAGATTATAGCTTTGACATAGTTTGGTTTTTAACAGTTTTGCAAAGTCTTTCTTCCAATGTTATTTCATCCAATAAATATTTTATTAAATGCCAGCCCATAAAAGGCCTACTGTATGCATGACACTCTCTCAGGCCCTTTGTAATATTTAAAAAATAAATAAATACCAAGTTTCTGACTTAGAGAAAAGTTACACACACACACAAACACATCATTGCAGCATATAATAAGGTGAAAGATGAAACTTTATACAGGAAGATTATCCTTTCTAGGAGAGCTCTGGCTTTTTTTTATTTTATAGAATAGTGCTCTTCATCAATTGATCAGATGTTGAATTTGCAAATACTCTCAGCCTATGTCTTTCATTCTATTCAGTGCTGTTATTTATCTTTTTAGCGTTCCCTTCTGTCTTAGTCCATTTGAGCTGCCATAACAAAATACCATAAACTAGGTGGCTTATAAACAGCAAACACGTATTTTTCACAGTTTTAGAAGCTGGGAAGTTCAAGATGAAGGGGCTGGCAGATTCAGTGTCTGTCGAGGGCCTATTTCTTACAGACAGTAACTTCCAGCTGTGTACTCAAATAATGGAGGGGCACTAATCCTATTCATAAGGGATTTGCCCTCATGATCTAATCACTTTCCAAAGGTTCCACTTCCTAATATCACTACATTGGGATTAGGTTTCAACATACACATTTTAGGGGGACACAATGATGATAGCACTATTTAGCATAATTATCCTAATTATCCTATTCCTTTGACATTTCACTCAACTAACATTTAATATGCATACTTAGATGACAGCCATGTTGTCTGGCAATAGGAAGAAAAAGTGGATTGCTCTACATGATACCCCCCTAAAGCTACTTATAGTCTAACGGGAGAGAGGAACAAATACAAAGGCATTCATGCTATGGGGAGTCAGCACTAAGACTAGAGAGAGGCAGCTGGATCAGACATGGTAAGGTTTTCTGAGTTTCCTAATACTTGAGGCAAACGTTGAATTTAAAGTAGGAGGGGCTAGACAACAAGGTTATAATGAAGCAGAGGGAACAGCATGCCACATGGTCTCACATCATAGTGGAACATACTGTGTTTGTTAAGAAAAGTTAATTGTTCAGTAATGATTGAAAGAAAAAGGTGTGAAGAAACAATAAAATAATCAGTCAAATGGAACATCAAGCCCCAAAAGAAGACTTTCCAAGTCATTTTAAGGAGCTTGGGTTTTACACTAAGAGTTGAAATCTATTAACTTAGTTTAAGAAGAGAATGGCAGGATAAGTTTTGTTTCAGCAGAAACAATCTTGCATTTTCTAAATTGTAACCATCGTTTCAGTTTTCTGAATGTTGTGTACCTTTTTGGATGCCTACCTGAAGCAAGTAAACTAAAAGTGATGAAAATAATTGAAACCTTTAGCCACTCACATGATATAATTTACGAAGTCAAATGTGTAGATGTTCAATGGCTGCTGGGTGACTGATTCTGTTTCCCCATTTCTGTTGGGATGTTTGGTGAGGCATAGCCTCCCGTTGAGTCCTAGGACTGGACATAGCAGTCCAGCCAAGGCCTGAGTCATGTTGACTATTTCATTCATTTGTCACAATTACAGATTTGCTTTTTACCAGTACTCCAGAGGGAAAAAAATGCTGACTGGTGGCCTACTTGTTACCCACTGTGGCCTCTCTAAATTTTTCTACTCAAGCTGCACAAAGCTGTGATAGTCTTGCTCATTCTCACAGTCTTACACTCAGAATTCCCTCCACAGGACTGCGCTCCTTGTTCTTTCTGCACATTATTCGGCTGATGTCTGATCGCTGTCCAAATCCTCAATCATCTGGAATTTTCACTCTTTGCTTTAGGATATAGCTCATCAATGCCTTACTGTGGTGGTTTCTCACATTATTTTTATTTGACGGTTGTTCTGCACTCTTTATTTCCTACCTCTAATTTTCACCAAATTAAATTCAATAAATGTATTTTCTTCATGTTTGGAACTTTGTAGTAAAAACATGATAAAGGTGTTTTGAGTATAGACCTTAAAAGTAAAGCAAAAAAGGGAACTAAAATCATCTGAACTTTAATGTCTTTTCCCTTTTTTTTTTTAAAGAAAATTTAAAAATGAATACCTGGACTGTTCTTCTATAATATCTTTGAAAGAAGCAATTTAATAAAAAATCAGAGTGCTTCTAGTTAATTTAATTCCCTCCAGACCCACATTCCTTCCAAATTGCACACTTCAGAACTACAGAGCCAGAGAACTTCAGATGCCCTCTGAGAATGCCTGAGGAGAAGGGGGAAAAAGGTCCATGAAAGAAAATGAAAGTAAAAGCTAATTTATGGGGAGAAAAGGGAAAATGGTGAGGAAGTTTCAATTAATCTGTGATTGATTTAACACTTAAGAACAATTGTTAAGAAAAAAAGCAATATTAGCATTTAATTAATTATTTAGAAGCTATTGAAAGGAACATATTGTATAGTGTATTAAACCTATACCCCATATGAAGAATGGATTGACACTCAATAGGAGATTACTAGCTTGAAAAATGAAAGGATGATGTACCATAGGGACAATCCAATTCCAAGCTTAAAAACATGGGAATAAAAACACATAAAGGAGAAATGGTTACAGATTGTTAAATTGGACAAAATTTTAGACACCCGGACAGCCTGAAGTCATTGACACCTAGACTTTGTGATTATAAAGAGTCTAAAGTGCTCTACTGATTACCTCTGAAATAATAGACCTTCCGGATTTTTGTTCCTAGACAAAAGGGTGACTCTACTTTATATAGACATTGTAATATTTA
Organism: Colobus angolensis palliatus; assembly: GCF_000951035.1. Classification (NCBI taxonomy): domain Eukaryota; kingdom Metazoa; phylum Chordata; class Mammalia; order Primates; family Cercopithecidae; genus Colobus; species Colobus angolensis. The sequence continues at coordinate 4,972,066 of NW_012115044.1, forward strand.
AACAAATCTAACCCAGGATGTGGTTTCATAGGAACCAGAGTAATTAGAGAAACTATTTGTCAAAGAGTAACTGACAGGCCGAGTGATGAACAGAATCTAAGGTAGGATAACAATACTCTCCTGTAACTCCATGGAGCATGATTCCAACAGTTGCTGTTGTCACTTTTGCTTCTTATAGGGAAGCTTGTTTTATATATGTGCATGTAAAGGTGTTAAAACCATCAAAGCCTCTCTCTGATATTTTGTTGTTGTTTTTACTCATATTCACGATGAAGGAAGGAGGAAAAAAAAAAAAAACGGTATCTTCGCAAGTTAGTGTTAACGTTAGGTACAAGAATGTGCATGCGCATAAACGCCCGTTCCCCACCCTCCGCACACCCAAACCTACACTCTCTGCCTGCTAGGTTCTCTCGCTCCTTATGGCTTCCAGGACATACTACTTGTGTGCACAGTACTATAAATTTGAGAAAGCCCACTCTGCAGCTTTGTTCTAATCCCACCTCATGTCTCTTCATGTGGAAGTCATCACTGTGGCTCTGAAACAATACAGTTTCTCTCTCCTGCTACATTAAATTCACTACCCATCTAGCCATCTTTGCCCTTAACAGCGGCATCAGTCTCCAACCACATAAGGATACAGGTTCTGTTTTAAACATTTTACATGTAATCTCATTGATCATAATTACCATATAAATTGAGGCTGCTATTATTTTCATTTTTCAGATGAGGAAACAAAGGCTGAAGTATGTTAAGTAACTTGCCCAAGGTCTCAGAATTAAGAAGTTGTAAAGCCAGGACTGTAATGTAGGTCTCTGCTTCCAGAATCTGAATTCTAAACACTGCTCATCAACAACTGCTTTGCCTCAAGGAGTAGAGAAGCTGCTAATGTCAGCAATGTTGCATTTTAGTGTTAATCCACCTTATTACTGCTTCGGAATTAGACTAAATCCAAACCCATATTCCCCTGTTGATGACATGAAACGGTCACTATTTTTTTCTCTTTCTTACCCATCAATGGACATTTTATACTATAAAGTATATGCCATGCAAATTAGGTGGAGAAGCAGAAAGCAGGCTATTAGACCCTAGGGTTATCATCTGGGGAAAGAATTGAGGAAAATATGCAAAGGAACATGAAATGCTTTCTTCCTTCCTATGACTTTATATAGAGGCTTGGATGAATTTTAAACACATATATTAAGATTTAAGGATTAAATACTTAGTGATGGAAGTTCTTTTAAACTCTAAACCAAAAGCCTTCAACTTTGCAAGATAAGCGTTAAAGAAAATTAAAAGGACATTTTGCTGAAGGCTGGTGGAAAGAAGGATCTAACTATACCTGCTGGTGGTTCTCTTTTTAGGCTAACCTTCTTCTGCCTCCTGGGGGGATACATTAGCACGTCCAGAAACTGCATGCCCATGAAATATTTGAAAATTTGCAAACCGTGGGAAGCTTACCAAAATGTACACAGTGCTATCCCTGTTACTATCAGTTAAAATGTAATCAATAAAAAACACAGGGACAGCCTTTCCCCAAAGCAAAAATGACCTGCTGAAGTACCGTCTTCTAAATATCTTTTTCTTTTTTTTTTTTTTGAGATGGAGTCTCGCTCTGTCGCCCAGGCTGGATCTCAGCTCACTGCAAGCTCCGCCTCCCAGGTTTAGGCCATTCTCCTGCCTCAGCCTCCCGAGTAGCTGGGACTACAGGCGCCCACCACCTCGCCCAGCTAGTTTTTTGTATTTTTTTTTTTAGTAGAGACGGGGTTTCACCGTGTTAGCCAGGATGGTCTCGATCTCCTGCTAAATATCTTTTTCATTTCTTATGGCACTACAGCTATCCTCATTCTTTGGGGTTTTATACTTTACCATCTATGTCTATTTAAGGTCAAGCCATGGCAATCTCTTCCAGTTTCATGTCTTACAACTTGTTGCATATATGAATCACATACAAGGTGCTACAAAGGAAGAATCATGATCTTTGGAGTCTGGTCCAAATGCAAGTCTCATGCTTATCAGTTATATATAATTAACTTCACTGATGTTTAGTTAAGTATAGCTAAGTATAGTATAGCTAAGAAGTTATAGCTAAGAAGTTAGCTATGTATAGTATAGCTAAGAAGTTATAGCTAAGAAGTTAGCTACAGTATAGCTAAGAAGCTATAAAATGGTCATTCTAACACAACCTCCTAGGTTTATCATGAAGATTATAAGTGAGATAATACTTAAAATACATTTAATACTGTGCCTAGTATATTGTGAACTCTTAACAAATGGTGGTGGACATTATTATCATATGTGAAGCCCATTTATGGTAAGTATTCAATTAATCCCTATCTTGTCATTATTAGAATGGCTAGATTCACCTTACTCACACATGGCACAAGCACATCTAATTTACTTCAGTTTCTTCTCTCTGTCTTTAGTATAATCTATTCCCCAGACAAGAAATTTATTCTATACACTGCTACATGAAATTTTTCTCAAGCATTTCCTGCTTAAGACCCCCCAAGGGACTCAAGAACATCTTAGAACTCCCTATGACATTCAAACTAAATATAAATTGATCTGCTCTTCACTAATTCACCTGTTCTACCTGTCCTACCAAACTCTTTTCTTATCTCGTATAGACATTTGATAATAGGAGAGCCAGGTTATCCTACTATTTGAGGCATGCTTAACCTATCACATCCGAAAGTTTAGGAAATTTTTATTCTATCTCACCCTAACTAGGAAAACCATATTATGTTACTGTCAATTCATGTTTCTCTCCTTTTACAAAACCATTCATGCTTTCCTTGATGGCTTCACATTAACACCACTCAGTGCTGATGAGATTTCTCTATCTATAGCCACTCAAGGTGTTTGCTTTTGCTTTGCTTTTTATTTGCATGTTGTATATTCCTTTCCTTAGAAAAATTATTCATTATTTGTTTACCCTTGATGCCAATACATTCTATGAAGCAAGGTAATAAACATTTTATATGCTGTCTTTGCCAAAGCTGGTGAAGATATCAGGATACCAGAATAAGCATTCATAGATGACTATACCAAAAGCATAGCTCCTTTCATTGTGTTTTCTTTATTGCATGCCATAGATACCACCTTTTTGTACAAATGGAAGGTCTGTGGCAACCTTGCATGCAGCAAGTCTATGGGTACTGTTTTTCCAATAGCGTGTGCTCAGTCTGTGTCTCTGCATCACATTGTTGTAATTCTCACATTATTTCAAAAGTTTAAAATATTATTATATCTATTATTATGATCTGTGATTATTGATCTCTGATATTACTTTTATAATTGATTTGGGGTGCCATGAACTGCACCCACATAGAATAGGGAACTTGATTGATAAATGTGTGTGTTCCCACTGCTCAATGGACGGGCCATTCTCTCATCTCTCTCCCTCTCCTCGGGTTTCCCTATTCTCTAAGACACAACAGTATTGAAACTAGGTGAATATTAACCCTACAATGGCCTCCAACGGTTCAAGTGAAAGAAAGAGTAACATGTCCCTCACTTTAAATCAAAAGCTATAAATGATAAAGCTTAGTGAGGAAGACATTTCAAAAGGAGAGATAGGATGAAAGCTAGGCCTCGGAGAGATAGGATGAAAGCTAGGCCTCTGACGCCACACAGCCAGGTTATTAATGCAAAAGAAAAGTTCTTGAAGGAAATTAAAATGCTACACCATAAGCACACAAATGATAAAAAGGCAAAACAGCCTTATTGCTGTTATAGGGGAAGTTTGGGAGGCCTGGGTAGAATCACACCAGCCACAACATTCTCTTAAGCAACACCTAATTCAGAGCAAGGCCCTGACTCTATTCAATTATATGAGGGCTGGGAGAAGTGGGAAAACTTCAGAAGAAAAGTTTACAGCTAGCAGAGATTGGTTCGTGAGGTTTAAGGAATGAATCTGTCTCTATAACATAAAAGTACAAGGTAAAACAGCAAGTGCTGACATAGAAGTTTCAACAAATTATCTGTAAGATACAGCTAAGATCATTGATAAGGTGGCTACACTCAACAACAGATTTTGAATGTAGACAAATCAGCCTTTTATCAGAAGAAAATGCCATCTAGAGCGTTCACAGCCAGAGTCTGGCTTCAAAGGACAGACTGAGTCTCTTGTTAGAGGCAAATGCAGCTGGCAAATTTTAGTTAAAGCCAATGCTAATTTACCACTGTGAAAATCCTAAGACCCTTAAGAATTATGCTAAATTTACTCTGCTTATGCTCTAGAAATGGAACAACAAAGCCTGGGTGATAGCACACCCGTTTACAGCCTGATTTACTAAATATTTTATACCCATTGTTGAGACCTACTGCTCAGAAATGATTCCTTCCAAAAGATTACTGCTCATTAACAGTACATCTGTTCATTTGAGAGCTCTGACGGAAGTGTACAAGGAGACTAATGTTGTTTTATTCCCTGCTAGCACAACAGTAGTTCTGCAGTCCATGGAGCAAGGAGCCATTCCAACTTTTAGGACTTATAATTTCAGAAATACATTTAGTAAAGCTATAGCTGCCATAGTTACTGATTCCTCTAATAGAACTTGGCAAAGTAAATTTAAAATCTTCTGGAAAGTATTCACCATTCCAGATGCCATTAGGAACATTTGTGATTCGTGGTTAATGTTAATATCAACATTAACAGGTGTTTGGGAGAAGTTGATTCCAACCCTTTTGAATAACTTTGAGTGGTCCAAGACTTCAGTGGAGGGAGCGTGTCTGCATATGTGGTAGAAATCGCAAAATAACTGGAATTAGAAGTGGAACCTGAAGGTGTGACTGAATTACTGCAATCTCATGATAAAACTTAAATAGAACAGATGAGAAGTTGCTTCTTATGGATGAGTAAAGAAAGTGGTTTCTTGAGATAGAATCTACTCTGGGTGAAGATGCTGTGAACATTTTTGAAATGACAATAAAGCATTTAAAACATTACACAAACTTAGTTGATGACACAGAATCAGGGGTTGTGAGAACTGACTCTAATTTTGAAAAACGTTCGACTGTGGGTAAAAAATGCTATCAAATAGCATTGCAAGCTCTAGAGAAGGCTTTCATGAAAGCCTTCAATCTATGTAGCTACAATCTATGTAGCAAACTTCTTTGATGTCTTATTTTAAGAAATTGCCATAGCCACCCTAACCTTCAGCAACCACCACCCTGATCAACCAGCAGTCACCAATATAGAGGCAACACCCTCCATCAGTAAGATTACGATTTGCTGAAGGCTCATATAAATGTTAGCATTCTTTAGCAATTTTTTCAATAAAATATTTTTAAATTAAGATATGCATACTGTTTTTTGGACCTAATGCTATTGCACACTTAATACACTACAGTATAGTATAAATATAACTTTTATATGAATTGAGAAACTAAAAATTTCATGACTCACTTTATTGTGATATTTTATTTAATGTAGTGGTCTGAAACCAAACCTACAATAGCTCTAAGATATGCCTGTATTTAATAGTGTGACCGATATCAGAGAAAGAATGTACCTGTATGACTGCGTTTTTCTTCATCTATGCCTCATGCTATTAATGTTTTCACCCCCTACTGGAAAAAGCTGGAATTGAAGGGATTCTGATCCTATTTCTCAGATTCTTAGGGAAATAAACCCCTAGCACAGACTGCCTGAAAGGCAGCTCATTGACTGATGTTCAGGACTTAAATAATAGTAGAGTTCCTTTTTTTCTCTCTCTTTCATTCTTTTCTTTCTGAAAATGTTGCTATGGTAACCGCACTGGGTTTTCATTCTCTGTCTTCATCATGCTTCTGCTTAGAAGCCCTGGAGAGAGAGACATTGATCAGTGATGCAATGAGACAGCCTCTGGGGAGAGACGAAGGCCATCAAGGGGAGTATGTATTCTCAGGACACTGGATCACAACTACTCTTTCAGCAAAGACAGGTCGATTTGACCATCCTTTAGGGGGATTTAATTAAAAACCAGGCTAGGCCAGCCCGTATGCGGCACAGTAGCAACATGGATCACCAGCATCTGATAGTGGCATGTCAAAGAAGGCAAGGGTTACTCAGAAATGGCCCGCACATATTAAAGGTTTCTGCTGTGTGCTGCTGTCAAGCAAGAAATTCATTTAGTGCTCATCCTTTTAGCCAGGGAGATTTACTGCCCATGGGTTGAAATCACTTTTCATGTTATTAGGTCACTGGGGACCAGGAAGGTTTCTCTCCCCTCCATGCTATGACTTTCCCAGTGGAAGGGGCTTCTACATCGTTTCACCCACACATTAAAGGAAGCACGCAGGCTGAGGAAACTGTGAATTGTACTTTCGAGGTACTCTCATTCCATTGCAGTAATGACTACTGATAGGATTTGTGGTGACATCTTTTTACATGTGACTTTACAGATACCAGTTTATTTTTAGTTTTTCCTCACATTTTCATTTTCTCATATATTAGGGGGAGGTAAAGATATTTGGGGGACTGAAGGTAGTCTAAAAAGCCCCCTGGGAATACCTCATATATTTCAGTGGTGGGCTTCTGATTTCCACTTGGAAAATACTCCTGCCCACTTACCAGGCTTCTAATGTTTTTTGGGAGTGAACTGTGCCAGCTTTTAAGATGTCTGGCAAGTGAGGAAGATATTCTGAGAATATAGGACTTGGTGGCCACATACATTTCTCTCATTTACACTGTCAGAATTCTTCTAACCTACTTTCTCCTGATTCTCTCACCAGTACACACTTTCCTTTACCTTCATCCTTGTCCCTCCCTTGCTTCCTTTACCTTCTATTTAAATCCCTCCATTCAGTGTAGTTCTTTTCAGAGTCTGCAATTACACAGGCTCCGTTGCACCCCATCTTTTCCAGATTCTACATATGTTTACTTATATTAGTTATTAAACAGGGCTTTGAGTTTTCTCATCTTTACCATGTTATTGTAAAGATTAGTATAATAATGTACATGAAAAAGTGTGTCAGGAAGTATTCAGTATACATTAGTTTTTAAGTCATTTAGATCCATATATATTTCCTGATGTTTTCCATCTCTTATTTTTCTTTATTTCTTTAGTCTGTGATCACATTGCTTAACATGATTTGTTAAAATTTCATTCAATATGTGAAAGTTAGTTAACAACACCTTCACAGGCCAGTGCGAATGCCATAGAAGCTGTAATCATTCAGGGTTACTCCAAGATTCCGTCAACTTGTTGCTCAACTTTTTTATCCTGCCGCTTCTCAGAGAGAGAAAACATTCCACACTCTGAGTACTCCCATAAGGTATCGTATATCTCAAAACAGCTACAAGATAGGTATATTGTATACTCCTATTGTATATATTGTATATCTCAAAACAACTACAAGATAGGATTTGGAATGGTCTCATCACAGAGAAACAATATGTTTTTGAGGTGATAGTTATGCTAATTACCCTGATTTGATCATTATACAAAGCATATATGTATGGAAAATCACATTGTACTCTGTAAATATGTACAATTATTATGTATCAATTAAAAAGTAAATGAAAAATGTTAGATCCTCAGAACTTAAATTTCTACTCTTTTCTGTTCCTTGCCTCTTTTTCAGATAGCCCACTACCATGCCAATTTAAAATTATATACTTAGCAAGCCACTGTAGATAAATTGGACAATATACCATATTTTATTACACCGACTGTGAATAAAGTTAGCACTTAAAGATCTATGCCTTCTCCCTCAAGGAACACTCACTCAGGGATTTCACAACAAGCCCTCAAATGATAATTTCCAAATGTGCAGCTCCACCCTGATTTCTCTTAGCTTTCACTCTCTTAATTTTCAATACCCTCTGAAAGCTTCTATCAATATGTATAGAATCATCTCAAATTTATTACAAGTCCTTTGCAGCTCACCTGCAAAAAGTATTTTACTCTAAATAATTTCCAATGACCCTGCCAACCTGTCAATCTGTGACTTTTTGTATTACTCTAAGACAATCTGTATCACTCCCACAACTCCCTCTCTACTGTAATATCCCAATATTTGTCAACTGTTCAGTAGTTTCATATTTTTGAGAAAATTATGCTTATAAAGTTGTAATTGTTTTTGATTCACTATTACCTAATTAAGAGCTGAACTCATCTTCCAAGTCAAGTTGAATATTATGTCATATTTCTTTACAATCTTTTCCTTCCCACCACTCTAATGAGAATCAGAACACTCATTATAATTAGTGTGTCCTTTTTTTCCTCTCACCACAATCCAACAGACACACAACTGCCAATTCAATACTCTGAAAACATTGTGTTCATAGTTCACTCTCCTGCTTAATAATCACTGGAGGTAAATGGAACTCCAATTCCCACAGAAGAACACTGAGGCTCTAGAGCCCAGCACTCACATCCTTTCATAATTATCACTTTTCCTTTTCAATCTTCTCACCTGCTTCTTCTCAACATAATTTTTCCTACCCAATCAATACATAAAGTCAAAATTTTGATTGCACATAATTCTGCTTTTTGTTCACGATACTATTCAACTTCCTCCTAATCCCAGCAAGTCTTCCATGACTCTCCCATTCACAGA
>NW_012115044.1:4981197-4981549 GCF_000951035.1 Colobus angolensis palliatus
GGAGACCAGCCTGGCCAACATAGTGAAACCCCGTCTCTACTAAAAATACAAAAATTAGCCAGGTGTGGTGGTGGGCACCTGTAGTCCCAGCCACTTTGGAGATTGTGGTGGAAGAATCCTTTGAACCCAGGAGGAGGAGGTTGCAGTGAGTAGACCATGCCATTGCACTCCAGCCTGGGTGACAGAGTGAGACTCCATTTCAAGAAAAAAAAATTTGTATCTAGTTTAAGACCTAAACAATAAATAGTACTTTGGTAGGTAAATAGGGGAGGAGGTTATGAATATAAGGTGAGCAAAATCTTAGAAGAAGAAGAAACAGATAGAAGAAGATACACAAAATCCTAGTAATAAA
>NW_012115044.1:4982684-4984503 GCF_000951035.1 Colobus angolensis palliatus
ATGTAGCTCTGAGTATAAGACTTTTAGGTGCTGGGTGGAACATACAATAAGAGTTAAATGACCCTGGTGATGAATTAGGTCAAAACAAATGTTTCAAGCACAGAATATCTAAGTCTAAGTATCATAAATGAGGCCACATGCTCATGCTTAGAAGATTCTCCAGCCATCTTGTGAATCTAGTCAATCCTATAATCCAAGTGTTAAGAGTGATATTCTCTACTCAAATTTTTACTTCCTAATACTTTACTGGAAGCTATCCTACCTAATAAGGAAAATTGGCATCAGCTTATTTATGTATTTATTAATCTGTTTATCTATTTGTTTGTTAAGCTATATCTTGGGGGTAGATATACCAGTATCTTTTGCACTGTCTCACATGAATTATTTTCAGTTTTCAAATAAAAAGTACTATATAAGCCCTTTTGCAATTCTCACTCTGGTCCTTTTGTGTGGAATATTCTATTTCATAGTTTGTTAACCTGGTAACCTCCTGCACATCTTTTAAAATAGTTTGAGTATACTTCTCTAATAAAGCTTTCCATAATTCCTCTTACATCATAATAGATAGAAAGACTATCACAATCTTCTGTGATTCCATTATAGCCAACACATATTCCCATCACAGCATCTATAATTTATTGACTTTTTTCATGGTTAGAATACTTGTATGTATGCATTTATTTTTATTGTGATTAAAAACCTCTCAAATGTGATCTACTCTCTTAACAAAATATTAAGTGTACAATACAGCATTGTTAACTATAGACACAATATTTTAGAGTAGATATCTAGGACTTAATCATCTGGCATAAATGAAACTGTATACCTAATGAACAGCAATTCTCCCATTTCCCCCTCCCCCTTGGCCCATATAAATCACAATTTTTAATGACCAATATGTCTTTAGCTCTCATTTCAAACTTGCTTAAAAAGGCAATGGAGTGTGGTTTTTGACAATATGTGATTTGGAATGAGAAATACTTGAATTCAAGTCTTGCTTTGCTAATTAGTAAGTATAAAATTTGTGTCAAATAACTTATTATCAATAAACTAAATACAATTTGAATAATAATTTTATTATTAGCATGATAGGCCATTGGGTCTATCACAATTTGAATAATAATTTTATTATTAGCATTATAAGGCTGTTGGGAAGACCAGAAAACATTTATTCTGGTTTTGATTATCTAGGCACCTACAGTGGACTCTTGCTGAGATATTTTCAATGGTCAAGAAGAGTGAATAACTCATAATAAATGCTTTCATGTTAATTCTTATTGATGGTGAGAATAAACTTCTTTAACTGTTCTCATTTCCTCAGGATGCCATATACTGAAGACATAGAAACTGAAACTCTTCCATCCTTTCCCACTCTGTTTGAAAACAAAAACAGGGCCACAACAGTCGTCATTACCTCTTCAAAATGTGCAAAATTGATATGTTATTGTCTTAGCATAGCTACTGTTCTATGCTTAATCTGAATTCATTTACTTCAGTAGAACAATATATATGGTAGATATTGTGAAAGTATTGCTTCCATCTTCATGGGATTCTTATCTGACTTAATAATTGTAACATGAGGAAAATTTCTGCCTAAAATTTATAATAGGTAAATGGTTCTCCACAATTGTGTCTTCTTCAGAACCCAGATTCTTCCAAATGATGCTAATAGTATCAGTAACTCTAACACATCAGTGTTCAATCCTTGCCAAGAGGACTAGATTCTTTCAGAGAGGAGAGGGGGCAACATTTACATGAAAAGAAATGCTTCTGGAAATGAAATTTGAGGCACATTGATACTTACATAGTAATTAATTAG
>NW_012115044.1:4988613-4993807 GCF_000951035.1 Colobus angolensis palliatus
AAAAAAATTAAAAATTAAAAATGGAAAAATGCTTATAGAATGATATAAAGAAAACAAATATATGTGCACAGCTGTATAATGTTTGTGTTTTAAGCCAAGTGTTATTACACAAGAGTCAAACAAGTTTTTAAAAATTTGAAAATGTATAAAGTAAAAAAGGTTATAGGAAGCTAAGGTTAATTTACTATTGAAGAAAGAAAAATTTTTAAATAAATTGAGTGTAGTGTTTATAAAGTTTATGGTAGTATGCAGTCATGTCTTTAACATTCACTCACCATTCACCCATTGACTCACCCAGAATAGCTTCCAGTCCTGCAAGCTCCTTTCACAGTAAGTGCCCTATAGAGATGCTTCATTTTTTATCTCTTATGCTATGTTTTTACTGTACCTTTTCTATATTTAGATACGTTTAGGTACAGAAATTCTTGCCATATCATTGTGTTACAATTGCCTGGAGTATTCAGTACAATAACAGGTTTTCCAGGTTTTTAGCCTAGGAGCAATAAGCTATACAATACAGCCTAGGTGTGTAGGCTAGGCTGTATTGTATAGCTTACTGCTCCCAGGCTAAAATCTAGGCTATATCATCTAGGTTTGTGTATATATACTTTACGTATCATATTTGCACAATGATGAAATCACCTAACAGTGCATTTCTCAGAATGTGTCCTCATTGTTAAGTGACACATAAACATAATAACAAAGTCACAAGTCCATATTCCTGGGTTCATATGTTATACATACTAAGAAACACCCATGCACACACACAGACACACACACATGCACTCAGTTAACTGGCACATTTTATATACATATAAAGAGTTGAAGAATAATCTTGATATTTCTTTTTCTCCCTCTTAGGTGCCAGTGCATTTACAACCATGATTCTTTAAAATAGAGTTCATATTTTTCTCACAGTTCACGGCATTTTTAATGGTTTTAAATGTCTCCTTTTTGCATTTAATACCGTGTACTATCCCAAGCAGCATCAGCAAACCTGCTCAAAGATACCCCAGTGGCATACCTTGAGTAGTCTGGGGATGAGTGAATCTGAAGGATGAGTATATCTTTTAGTGCCTGCTGTCTAGCAAAATGTCATGCCACTCAGTACAGACAGATCTGAAGAATAAAGTTGTCCTTAGTTAAGAATCTATAAACTGATCTGTGGAGTTTTAATAGGCCAACAAGTCCTGGCCTCACATACCTCCCCCTAAAAACCTTGTGTTCAAATGTAGTTTTAAAATTAGTTTTCTCCTTAATGATCAAATTAAATTAGATTCTCCAACCACACCTACACATGGCATACGTCAACAGTGTTCAAAATCCCAAATTTTCCCTGGGAAGGATAGGAGAGTAAAAATGAAAAGTTTTACGCTTTCTAGTTAATTATCTTCATGTTAATATCATTGGGAAATAAAGGTGGGAAAAGGTAGAAAATAGTACAAAAATGAGAATCACTTTTAAAAAGACAGTACAATCTTATAGTTCTACTCATGCACACTGTGATACTTAATATAACAAGTCCTCCCAAAGTCAGATGAGAGCAAACACTACAGCTTCTCACTTACAGCATAAGGTGATGAGATTAGTCGTAAGAGGGTGGTAGTACGAAGGCCTGAAAGCAAGAGCAGATCAGCTGTTGGAGAATGGAGAGACATGAGTTCAGTAATTGCTTGTTGACTCTTTGAAGTATCTCTTCACCATTTTATCATTCATGAGAACAAATGTCAAAAAGTATTGATGACTACTTGAAGGATGATATAAAAGAGATCCCTTAATAGTGAGGAAATATAAAGGCAAATAAGTTGCGAAAGAAATGGAATAGGTAGAATTAAGTAACAATTCATGGAAGCTGCTTGACAGTGGATACGATTTGGATACTCGCCTTGAATGAGCTTCTGGGCAGGTCTGACCATTACCCTGGCTTCCTTTGATATAACCATGATAAAATATCATAGAAATGAAAAGTTAGCACCAATACAACATTCTAGGCGAGCTTGTATGGCTGGCACAACAAGAAAAATAAGAAAATCTGATTATCACCAAAATATTACCAAGTTCATTCTTTCATTCAAACATATTATCTAAGTACCCGGTATTCAGCAGTTAGTGAACAACACAAAAGAGCCTCTGCCTCTTGAAATATATCCTGTTCAGAAAGACAAATAATGCACATAATATATCAGGTAGTGATTACTGCAAAGAAGAAAAACAGAGCAGGATAAGGGAATAAAGTGTGAGAGGATGCTATGCTAGACAGGATGGCCAGAAGATTTCTTTGAGAAGGTCACTTTTGAACAGAATTGAATAGGGAGAATAATGAACCAGATTCAGTTGCCTAGAGGGAGAGCCATTCAGAGAAAGGAAGAGCAAGGGCAAAGGATGTGGTGTAGCAATACACTTGGCATATTCCAAAAACATCAAGGAGGCTGTGTGAGAGAAAGAGAAATGGAGAAAGTTAATTCAGAGAGGCAGCCAGGGCAAGATTATGCAGGTTCTTCTTGACCATATCCAGAATATTTAAGTTTATTCTAGATGTTATGGGAAGCAAGAAGAAGGTCAAAAACGGTGCTAGGCTCTTACTAACATGGTGGTGATTAATGTGGTCTCATAATTAGAATAATTCCATAAAGTTTTCATCAATAAAGTATCAAGTTTATATAATACATATTAAGATCTACTGTTTAAATATATTGAAGAAGGCTAGTAACAACCTATGGGGCATTGGTAACACTGGCATTTACGACAGCTGAAGTATAGATTCTTAGCGTATTTTAATAGAGAGAAGGAGATCCATTTAGTAGGAATTTACATGGACGGTGAGGAAACCATCAGAAAATGATGATGCTATAGTGACATTAGGTAGAGTCTGCATTGTGTATGTAGTTTAAGAAGCACCCACAAGAATTTGAAAAGATTAACAATGAAGGTGCCCTCTAAATGTTAAACTATTAAATCAACAGAAATCGAGCCATATTACCATTAAGAGGCAGGATGGCTCTGGACCATAACAACCTTTCCTGTGATAACTAATATGACTAAAGAAAGAAAATAACAATCCAAAGCACAGATTGGTCAGCCATAGTACTATAGAAATAGGAAAGCACAGAGGTCTATTCTGCTCCTGTCCGAGGAAGGGACATCTCGGCATTGTTGGACTGCTCAGAATGTCTGTTCTTTCTGGCAGGTAGATGGAGATGAATGCATGCTGCCATTAGCGCCTGATGAGACTAAGCATTTGAAACAAGCATCCTGCTCACCAAGCGACCTTCTGTTAATGTGACTCCCTGTGTAGCTTGTGTGCAGGGCAAGAATTCACTGGCCAGACTGATGCAAATGTCTGGTCCGGTTAACAGTAATATTTTTCATTGTAAATTACTATAGTGGCTTTCTAATTTATATGCTTCAGTCTTTTGTGAGTTGGTACAAGTCATCCCCTGTAAATAATCAGCTCAGGGCATTAAGCAGACCAAGTACTGGGACCTGCAATGCTGAGGTCTGGACTCCAGCTGTGATGAATTCACCCTGGAAATGCTGCCCTGCAAGACCTCCTGGCAGCTGGCCTTCTCCTGGGACACACTGACCTTGCAGTACCTTACATTTGAAATGTTGACATGTGCATTCCAACACTAGCTCTCCTGGGAACAGTCACTGCCGGGGCATATGTGCAGGGAGTTATGAGATGTGATTCATTGAATATTAAAAAAATGTCTCTACTGGTAGGAAAATAATTTTAATTATGTATACTATGTATGTACTCTTTAAATATAACAATAGTCAATATTTTTAATTTATTGAGCACTTTCTAAACCCCATTCTAAAAGTTTTAAATATTACTTGATTTAAGTACTATTATTATTCCTATTCTCATTTTAGAGACTGGAAAAACAGAAGTTGACAAAGGTTATGTCATTAACCAGGGTTTCATCTTTACTATATGATGGAACAGTGATTTGAACTCAGACCTATTATCCCCAGAGTTAAGAGAACAGACTCTGGAGCAAGCCTTGCCCTGGCTGGAAACCCAGCTCCATCACTCATTAGATTACTGATCTTGGAGAAAACAGAACTCTTTTGAATCCGTTTTGTCACTAAGTGCATAACAACATGGAATTGCAATGAAGTGCAAACAAAATTACGAAAATAAAGTATTTAGTAATATAAAGTGCTTAATAATGCATATGATACATAGTAAGAGCCAAAGAAAGGTTATCTGTAATAGGTAAAATACGTAATACATGAGAGCCAATATCACATAACCAGATCAATGCTCAGGTGTACCTTCTCATGAACCCCCTGCGTATACCTTTAATATTTAGTGATATAAGTTGATTTACTTGTATAAGCCTCATTCCAAAAATTTCCGTCAGGTTTCAAAAATACATACAAATATAGAAAAGAAGTAGATCAAATGTGACAAAAAGTAGTTGGAAAAGAAAACAAATGGCAGTACGCAATAGATGTCTATACATTTGAATTAGGCAGCACATTTGGCTTTGAATTCCCCAGAAGCCCAGGTAAATGGGACAAAGTGGTTAATTATAAGTTTCACACTGGCCATAAGACTAAACCAAACCTCTATTCCATAGTTCTGTAGACTGAGAACCTGACCCACTCCTAAAGGCAATATTATAGTGTGATGCAGCAGCAGCATCAACACCCGCCCTACAATGCTTGCAATAATGAACTTCAATAGTTTGAAAATAGCAACATTGCATTCCAAGAATTTGAAATGCCAGCATATGTGTGAGTGCTTCTGACTGGCTTGAAACTGGACTAACTGATCATTTTATATCTTCACCCACAGACTGCTAGTGCTTTCCATTTACCCCAAGCTTATTGTATTGTCCTGTCTTTACGGAGATCTTCTGCAAAATGCCAGGCTATAGTTTCGCTCTTATCTGCATTTATTCAAAATACCCTGTGTTTTTTTTTTTCCATTTCATTTTGGGTTATATTTTCCAATTCTTTCACCATGTAGAGAAGAGGTCAAAGTCGTTCATCTGGAACTGGAAAAAAAAAATTCACAGAACAGCGAGTTTCCTATTCCAAATGGTTAATGGTTAGGAGAAAGTAAATGCCTCTGGAACTTGAAAACCTGGCTTCAGACAATAAATCAAAAGCAACTTAAGTTAGTACCAAGGCACCTTGGGCTTTCATACCTGACTGGCAAAAAAAAAAAAAAAAAAAAAAA
>NW_012115044.1:4993857-4998376 GCF_000951035.1 Colobus angolensis palliatus
AAAAAAAAAAACTGGCAAAAGGAAAAAAAGAATAGCAAAAAAGGATAGAAAGTGGCATCCTCCTAACAGAGCTATAAAAACGATGGGAGTACAGTCTCAATTGTGCTTACTGTCTGCTTACATATGCTGTCCAAGCACACCCCCACATCAGCATCCAGGCTGCACCTCACTTGACTGTCCCTTCTCAAGTCCATGACTTTTTATTTCTTCTCCTTTATTTATCTCATCCCTTTTTCAGCGTGGTACCAGGTCCACCTTCAAAGTTTACATATACACTCTCACTTACTTTTAAAAACACTCATTTTAATCTCCATCTAATTTTTTTTTTCTTTTCACTCTGCAAAATCGCGTGCCTGTTCATAGTCCCGGAAGGACTTGAAGGCCAGGACCAGACTATCATGGAAAGGTCATTTTTTTGTTGTTTTTTTGTTTTGTTGTTGTTGTTTTGCACGGTCTCAAGTGGAAAGTCCCATGGTTCTACTCATAGAAGGAGTCTGTCTTTTTCCATGACATTTCCAGATTTACCTTCAATAAAATAACTAAAACCCTGACTTGGGCATTTGAGAGTAGCACATTGTCTGATTTTGATTGCAAATCATATGTTCTGCTCAGCACTCAGCAAGTGGTTGATAATCCTTGAGTTGTGGTTTCTCTTTCTGTCACAGAATAGCTAAGTGAACTATAGCTTGCTTTGCCTTCCTACTGCCCTCTCTCTGTGTCCTCTTCCCCTTCCTTATGGGACTCTATTCTTTGGGGAATTCTTACCAGCTAAGTTGTGGTGTTCACTTTGCATGACATGTATAGGGATCGGAGAAAAAGAATGAACTGTCCACTAATTGAATGCACCACTCCTTGCTCCTGGAAGCAAAGTAGGGGAGAGTCACCACCATTAATGATTATAGGTGATTATCTCATCTCCTTTAGAAGCTTATTAGCCCCTATGACGTTCTTTCTACTCCCAAGGTGTCACTTCACACCCAATGGGGAACAGGTACTGAATGTCTTGGCCAAAGTCCTCTCTCAAGATCTCAGTGATTCTATTTTTAGGCTAACAATGAACCTGATCCAAGAATAGCAATATTGAAGGTGATATTTTTCCTTTGACAGATGAACTTGTATTCCCTAGTGACTGGAGAAGAATGGGGTTGTATAATTTCCCTAGCACTCCTGTAGAACAAAGTAAATATTCTATACCTTGTCTCCCTAACAATACAACTGCAGAGAATGAAGATGAAATGGCTTGATCAGGGTCCTAGAAGTGTGTCAAAAGTTTATATAAAGACCACCAAAACAAAACAAACAGACAAACCAGTCAGAAACCCAGTCAGGCATCGGATCCAATCACTGGCAACATTATCTCAGATGCAGTGTCCTCTGTCAAAGCCATGGTGAGGAACACGTGTTTGAGATAGAGTTGGAACCCTGGTAGACATGAAGTCCTGGCATTATGAACTCAGGCTCTCAGTGCCTCCATCTGCCTGTGATTTAACGTGGACGACAGTATCTCTCCACTGACAGGAACAGCATTTCTTGTCATTTCATGCACTGAGCTATTTCTGCCATGACATATATCAAGAGGATCGGAATCTTGAGGATTTATTGGGAGTGTTAATAATTGCATGTGAGTAAGGTCTCAGCTCTTCATCTGCAGCCGGTGATGGGGGTGGGGAGTTGCAAAGCAGAGCCAATGTATATTCTCTTTTGGACAGGGCGCTCATATTTAACACACAGCTTTGTCTTCCCTGACTGCCCTCTGAAAAATTATGTTTTTAGTAAATAAATATTTAACAGATTCCCTAGTGTCTCTTTTTTCTATTACTTTGGTTGGATTTAAAACCCAGTATTGTGAAAGTAAAGTGTAAGACAGAATTCCTTTGTAAAAATAACAATGGTCATTTTTAATGGTTATTTTTTGTCGGTTTATGTGAGTTTTGTCTTACATTCACGTCCCAGTTTTGTTTTCAATGTATAGATACCCACATTTTCTGGTTTTAAAACAAGTTTAAACGTGTATATTTGAAGAGAGAGAAAACATACTGATATTGTCTGCTGATATTAGGAAACCTAATATCACCTGAATTCTATTTCCATTTAGTATTTTCATCTTTTGTTTCTCTGACTCCTTCCCCAAAGTTAGTTTTCCAAACTGTTAAGAAAACATAGCAAAATTGGATTTGCTCCATCTTATCCAAAGTAAAATTGACTACAACTAAATCTATTATATATCAATTAAATATAAGTTGAGAACATCTATCCACTTGCTCCCCAAACCATTGAATACATCAAATTTAAGTGCCTCTGGGTTTTGTTATAAGCATTTGCAGAAGCTGCAAGCCAGCTGTGGTTAAAATTCACAACCTGTAGATACTCTTTACATCAGATATTGCAATTGCCTGGAGATATTATTTTTATGGGCATTCATTTATTTCCAATCTCCATAACATTCTGAGAAACTTCTATAAGAAAGGCAAAATGCAAAAATGAAATACATAGTATCAGGTTATAGTCTGATATGTATAAATAGATCTCCATCAGTGACATTTATTTCCTGCCCCTTAATGTTTATAAATGGTAATATGTTCTTTGTATTCTGAATTTTTTGGTATGTATAATGACATTAGTCTTGCAACACAGGTATTTTTCTACTTCTCAGTATATTATATTTGTTTATATGATCTCTTATTAATTAGGTACAGCTAAGAAAAGTGAGCTGATAATAACCATCACTAAACTGTGTTTTGTTGTGGTTGAGAGAGAAATGAGATGAATAAAAGGGAGAATATGAATTGAAGGTAAGAAAAATATGAATATGCCTGCATTTAAAAGCCAGATGGCCTCATGTGAGTACAGACCTGGAAGAAAAAACTCAAATCTACACATTTCCTTTCACAGATGAGGAGACTGAGGCTCGGAGGGGCTTGTCTATTGTCTCAGAGAGATGCATATCTGGACCCAGAAGCAACAGACCAGTGTCATTTAATGTTTCTGACCCTCAGCTCTTGGACCAGAAGGCAGCTGCTTTTTTTTAACAGAAGATTTCTTTAGTCCTGGTTTTGCATTAAAAATCTAAGTTCATCTCCTACTTTCTCCTCTTTTCACCCCTACAGGACACGTATAAGACTTCCAGGAGTCTCTCAGCATTTTCTTTTACATTTTCCCCCCTCGTATTTTCTCACTTAACCACCTGAGGACATACACATACAGCAAATAAGATGGGTATTGGGTGTCCAGCGAACACAGATAACTTATGCCTAACACAGCATAAGATCAAATAAGTTTGAATTATGCATAAATGTACAAATTAATCAATTCAAGGTAACATGAGATCTAAAAATGTATTACAAGAGAAAAGGGATAACAAGTCATTCTTTGTATCTTCTCCAAACACAGTCATACTTAGATAAACCTAACAAATAATTCAGAGGCCTTTGCTACACTAATTAGAAACACCATTAGAGACTCCAAAGATAAAATTCTGTCCATACCTGACCAACCTCCCCTTGTCCAACACATTTGTCTTGTATTCCAAGCACAACACATAAGTATAAAACAGAGGAAATTTATATAGCCCATTAGAAAGCAGTTGGACACTGACCACATAGAGATCACAAAGCCATCATCTGGTAGTGTTGAAATGCCTGGGTGCCTATGATGAACGCATTTGTAAATGTTGCTGTGAAGTAATTTCCTTCCATTTCTAGAGTACCCCAGATAAATTAGATTTCCCTCTAATCACATCTGCTGCCTGTGTATAAGAAAAGATGGTTTTCTCATACACAAATGATATGTACTTAGAGGGTAGAGGACAAAGACATTTAGTGGAAAGTTACCACATATAGTGGAGCAGCATGGTACCAAAGAAAAAGTCACAGGATGCTTTTTAGGCAGAGACTATGCAAAATGCCATATGAATACGGCTGTGAGGTACTGCATATTACACGGCACGTACAATTCACCTGTCAGAGGTAAACAAGACCTTAACCGTGTCTTCCACATACAGGGCACCCTGTTGAGAACTGGCTAACTCACGTCAAGTACTTTCAGTAAACAAATCAGATTTATGATGTTATTCATCTAACGTATCCACATTAAAATCAGAAAGGAAATAAATTTAAGCTGAAATGTTATTAATAAAGTGGCCATATGTAGCTCTAGCCTATGTCAGAATCACAGGTTGTTCTGATAATTTTAAATAATATCTAGTCGCAAAAATTTTGGAATTCAAAAAAGAGATAGTAAATAAATACAGCAGGCTACCACGTAGTCAAAGTTTCCTTACTGGTGACCTGGTTGGTGCAGATGCTGTTGATAAACTACTCGCATTCACTTGGGACACACCATTTCAGAAATTGCTGACCATGCCCAACTGCAAGTTCTTGTGATTCTCCACCTGAGGGTTTTCTTTTCTTTTGGCCTTCACGTAGCATGTTAAAAGTGCTGAGCAGGCCGGGCGCGGTGGCTCAAGCCTGTATTCCCAGCACTTTGGGAGGCCGAGGCAGGCGGATCACGAGGTCAGGAG
>NW_012115044.1:4998776-5039937 GCF_000951035.1 Colobus angolensis palliatus
TGGTTTTCTCACAGAGTTCCAGTGATTTCCATTGGGTCTAAGCACTAATGGTACACAACACACCTTTTATCGGTTTCCCTGTATGCCTGCTCATACTTCCCCACTCCATTGCTCATTTTTTTTCTGAGATTATCTCCCAAATCAACTACCTGCAAATTGTTGTTCCAAGGGGGAACTCAACTTAACTCATGGCCAGTTCAAAACTGGCATGAACAGAAAATTAAGGCACCAAAAGATAGGGAGGAGCAAGAAACCATGTAGTAAAGCCCATGCATTTTACTTAAAATGAGAACTCTGGGAGAAGAGGAGGAGAAATCAGCAAAACCAATGGAAAAACTTATAAAGCATTTAGAGTAGGAACAATCAGGTTTTAGTAACCTGTAAGATACTATACATAATATAATGCTTTAGTAACCTGTAAGACATTATGTATCTACTCTTCTACAAATGTTCACAATATAAAATCTGAGTTAGTGTCGGTAGGTCTAAACATAATACTTACTACCCATAACTATGCAAGAAATACATTACATAAACTACCATTAGTGAATATAAATCTTTGAATGGATTGGTGTGAACATCTTTAAATGGTCAGCATTACGTTAATCCATGCAGGTAGTTGCACAGACACTAAATGGCCACCTGGAAACACATTCAAATAACTTAAGATCTGAAATCATTTGTACAGTATCTCAGAGTACGATGCTTACTTATACCGATGGTCTAGGTCATTGACCACTGAATAGCAATTATTGTACTCTACGAATACAGGGGGTGCAGTGTATAGTTTCTAAAATTGACATCAAAATTGTTACAATGAATAGTTCTTATTTACAAATTAAACTTCAATTTGCTGGAAAACATATTAATGTAGGATATACACCTTTCCCATAACTGGAGATAAAGTAGATGATACAGGACAGGTCTGGTATTACTTAATTGAGTTAATATGTTCCGTAATTATAACCTGGGTCAACACTGTACCGATAGAGACATCACTGAAGTAGGAAAGTTGAAGCACAGAGGAAGTAACTGAGAGTTAAGCATAATATTCAGCTAATATTTGAATCAAATATATATTGAGCTGATGTTTCACAGTTTTCTTAAAATTCATATCCCAGACATTTTAGCATAAATACATGCTTGTATCTTTTGCTTTATGTATGGGCTAAGCTATTCTTATATGTTAGTAAGATAAACTTAAGTAGTGAGAATTGATGAGTATCATGAAAGGATCCGGGCTATAAAAATATCTCCCCATTGATCAATAGTTGACACTTTGAATTCTGCCACTAGCAGCCTATATCTTTGGTTTAATCATTGTTGTGTTTCATCTTATGAGATGAAAATATACCTAAGGGAAGTATCACTTTGGGTCACTCACATCTTAATGTGCGTAAATAATACTGAAAGCTTTGTTAGATAAATTAGGGTTACCACAAAGATAATATGGTAATGGAAATTTTTGTTAAATAATTTTTTAATGAGTTTCCTTTGAAAAAAACAGTCTAAAATCATACTAGACTATATGATTCTGGCTAATAATCAGAAGTATAGATGCAGGGGCATATTTTATTAAAAGAAAACACCAAAGATTCAATTAAGTATAAAGCCCGGCAAGAGTCTAACAAAGTGGTGTTTGCCCATTTTTGTGAGCCAAAATACCGGGAGCTCTTTCTGATTTGTGTGTTTATCTTTATTTTGCCCAATTTCTGTGTCTTTGTCCAGCCCAGCCTCCCATTCCCCAAACCTGTACTCTGCAAACCATTCTACATACATCTACTTCCAGCAGTTCCTCAGAGCATGTCCCACAATAGCTGACCTTACTCCTTCTGTGGCTATGACCTCTATGCACAGGAAAATCTCCAGTGCTGCTCTATATGACTGGCCTCGGCAGACAGATGGCCTGGAATACTACCAACAACCAGGCATAGGAAAAGACACCAAACAGGAAAACCGGCTTAGTAAGATCAAATCATTTTCTAGCAGTACTGAGATCAAGGTGGAAAGTAAATGTCAGGTATCCTTCCATATCTTCATTTTTGCAAATTTAAGATACATGTCCTCACACAATTTACATTTTCTGTGGATAGATTACTAAAATAAATCCACTCAATTCAAGTATTTTTGAAGTATCTTCTCTGTGCCAATCACTACATCAGGCAAAGAGAATAGAACAATGAACAGGTTACAATCTCTGACTCTAAAAGGTGGGGGATCCCTTCATGCAATATTGTAAAACCACAAGTGAGCGGCTGGTCCCTATGGCTGTAGGAGGTAGTGTTACCTGAGTAACGGCATTTCCTTTAGAGTTCCCACCATGGCTTTTTGATTACCATAATAGTGATTGGACCTGCCAGTCGGTAAGACTGTTTTCTGACTTGTTTCTACAAACTCTGACCTGAAAGACTGGAACTCCTGCCAATAACTTACTAAGGAGGAAAAAATGCAAGACCTGTCTGTGCTCCTTTTAATTAGTTCAGCAATCTGGCAACCAGAGACCCTGACACAGAAAAGACAAAATAAAGTCTTATTTAAAATACTGTGGGAGGCTAATGCTAGAACACTGAGCAGTCCCCCTGTTGGAGTAAACTATAGCAAGAAGCAGCTCAGTGTATGGGTCCTATTTAAATTCCTGTGTGCATTTCCCGTCAACATGCACTAATTTGCATTGAGGCCAAAGACCCAAGAATGGGCAATCTGACAGCAGTCTGACCACTGTTGCATCTTCTGGTTATCTTGGCAGTTCTTTCTTCTTCAGGTGTGACAAACGACACTCCTGAGAGGTTTTGGCAGGCTTCCAGGTTGTGTTCTGTGCATGTGTTGAAGGGAATGACAGCGATTCCAGTAACACACCGTAAGAGCACACTTTTATAACACTTTGATTTTTATCTGCAATTTTTATTAATCCCAAATTCTCTCATTTGTCAAAGAATGAATGAATTAGATATGGTAGAATGTTCCTCCAGAGGTTCAAACTATTACTTCTTCTTTTGATCTACGTACCCATCACCAGCCTTAAAATTAAATAAAAGCCTTCTCTCAAGGTTCAAACATAGAATGGGTGGGTGGCATCCACCCTTTTTTTCCCCCTCACACCCATAATTGAAAGACTCAGGAGGAAAAGGTATGTGATTGCTATGTTGTGCCAGATGCAGATGCAGTTCAGACTATACATAAATATAGGATGTATTTTACATCAAATAAAGTACTTTAAGACAAAATACAGGAAGACAAAATACAAATATTTACAAAATTAGTGATGCAAGATTTCAATACCAAGTTAAAGAAAGCACTACACACACACACACACACACACACACATACACACATATGGT
The DNA here is from genome assembly GCF_000951035.1 of Colobus angolensis palliatus. Lineage (NCBI taxonomy): Eukaryota > Metazoa > Chordata > Mammalia > Primates > Cercopithecidae > Colobus > Colobus angolensis. The sequence goes on from NW_012115044.1 coordinate 5,002,115, forward strand.
GGAAACAGTGTGGTAGCTATTCATGAGGACAGTGAAGTACCTTGAAGGGTTTGTGGCACTGAGCTGGACTTACAGGAAGACAAAAGAATAGATTAAGCAATGAAGAGGGAAAGGGCATTTCGGGTGGGTTGACTATAGTGAATAAAATCCAGTCATTCACTGGAGGCCATTCACCAAATAACTTGAGGACATTCACAAAATAAACTGGGAATTTTAGATAGGTTTATTTGCTGCTTTTAAAAATAATTCTTAGAATCTCCTCACTCTTCCCTAGAAATTACCATCATTGCAGAGTCCTTTCCACCAGAACTTTCAGGCAGAGCTGGAGCTGAATCCTCCCTCCCACACTGCCTCCTCCACATCGGACAGAATTACCTGCATGTTCCTGGGTGACACAAAGGATGGCTGAGATGTCACCCATGACAAGCTTAAGTGAACAGTTTTGGACATCAGTCGCTAATACTAATTTCAGTGCCCTATGATTTGATTGCTTGGATGATTAATGGGATTCTCATGACACTTGTGTAGCATACTTCTTCGTTTTCTCTTTAACTTTAATAAAATGGGATTACCCATTCTTGTCATGCTGAGTCTGAAGAGGTAGTCAAGTAGACAAAAAGAAAAAAAAAAATTGAAATATATCTTGAGAAGGGGGACAGCAGAATAGCCTAAATCAACTTCACATTTTTTTCAAGATGTCAAAGTACAGGGGGCTCCTGTTGCTTTGTCTAACAAAGGCCCTTAATTTTCTGCCTGTATATAGTTACTGAATGCCACTGTGCATCAGCCTTCTTATCTATGAAATGAGGCTAATAATACAGATGTAGCCCAGAGCAAAGCTGTAAGGATTAATTAATAAAACATGATTGTTAAGCCTACTGTAAACATGAAGCATAGCATGAAGCTACTTGGTTAGAAAGCATAAAGTGGGGCCTCCGAAGCACTGGGCAGCTGTGCTGGGAGCTCAGAGGCCCACCCCTCCTCCCTTTGAGTATTCAGGTCAATGCAGCCTTCTTTGTGCCCTCAGCATTGAAATCCTTCCCAAATACCAGACCCAGGAGTGCTTCCCCTCAGAGGCTCAACACATCATATGCTTCTCTATGCTTCTACCTACACCTACTCTATCTCTGTATTTTGGCTCATCTCAGTTGCTAGCTTTTGATTTCATCTTCCTCACATTGATATTTCTTTTTCCAATTATCTCAGCAGAGAAAATGTTCTTCCCATAGTAGAAAGAATTCCCCAATCACACTCCTCACCCCGTAAGTGACAGGCCTTGCTGATGCTTCTTTACCCCTCTCTCTCCTCCTCCTTTTCTGTCTCTGTTTCTCTCTCTCTCTCTCTCTCTCTCACACACACACACACACACACACACACACACATACACACACCCACGTTTGCACATAGTGAGATTACAATAATTTACTCAGTACTGTGGGAGAGGAGAAAATACCATCCCTAGCAAGTGAATCTTACAACAAATGACTATGAAATACTCATTAAGTAGGCTCAATTCAAAAACTCAATTTAATCAAAACAAATATCTAGCATGTAAATTTTTCCAAAAAGCACTGTGCTAGCCATTGTGCAGTGCAAGGCAACAAGCTTATTCCCTTGCTGTCAAGGTTTAGAGAGATATGTACATGAAATGCCACAACATAAGCAAAGTCATGTGCTTTAAAAGAGTTATAAGTAAAAAGAAGAGATAGATTTCTGTTGGAAGAAAGGAAGGAAAGATAGATGGAAAGAAAAGACAGAAGGAGGGACTGGTATATTCTCATTAGGATGTTAAATGCTTCCATATAAGTTACCGAATTTTAATTTTGCATTTTCTCTATAGGGTAATATTATTTTTCCATTTATATAGATGTTAAAACTGAGACTCCCAAAAGTACACAACTTTCCCAAATTGTTGATGTCAATGGGACAGCATGAGTTCATGAGCCTCAAGGATGTGGCAATTAAATTGAACTTTGAAATAAATATTACATATCTACTCTTCTATAAATGTTGACAATATAAAATCTGAGTTAGTGTTGGTAGTTCCAAACATAATGCTTACTACCCATAACTATGCAAAAAATGCCACATTATACAAACTACTGTAGTGAGTATAAATCCTTAAGTGGACTGGTGTGAAGATCTTTAAATGGCCAGTATTATGTTAATCCTTGAAGGTAGTTGCACGGTCACTAAATGTTCACCTGGAAACACATTCAAATAATAGTGCGACATGAAGCAGGGTCACTACTTTTCTAAGACAAATCAGAAAAAGAAGTATAGTACAGCAGCAACCTATGGGCCAACAGGAAAAGCAAGCAGCAATGGCTCAATGAAAAACCTTGACCCATCACTGAAAACCATTGCTAACATCTAAATGTCATAGAACACAATTTTAAAAAGGATATGAAACTAGAATATATTACAGAAGTCAGTATAAAATAGACTACTTAGAAGGGAAGTTTCAATGTTAAGGACAATCTGTCTTAGCTAAGGCTGAAAGACAAAGTAAAACTGTCTGCTGTTAAATATTGTTTAGTTGGCTTAATTTTCCATTAAATATCAAATAAGCAGCCTGCTATATCTATTTCTGAGCAGACAGGGTATCTGACATTCTTACCAGCTGCGATATTTCCTATGGGTTTAATGGGTTTGTATAATATTTGTACAAAGTAATATTATCATTATCATAAATGTTTTCTATTTATTTCTTGGGATTAATGAAAGCATGTTGTATTATTGATGGATTAAGTACAATATTTATGAAACAGTGATAGGATTAAAGAGAAATAAATATGTGTATCTTTCTGCATGTGTAAATAATAAATATTAATTCCCATCATCAATTTTGTACAAAGTGGTTTAGGTATATAATATTTTTGTACATACTTATAACTTACTAAATACTTCAGTTATATGTTGTGGATTAAGGGGTATGAAGATAGTGTTTGTTTATCTGTAAACTGAAGTACTTGGTAAAGTCTTCAGGGACTGCAGGAAGGACAAAGATCTGAAAAACAGACCAAAGAAATAATTTAAAATGTGTTGGATTTTTAGAAAATGTGCAAAATGTACACAATAAACTTTCAAAGGGAAGAAACATAAACTTGCATCAAAGTCAGAAACGAATGAAGCCTCATAAGGTGTTACAAATCTCCAGAGCACTCTTCTGCATATAGCTTTTGGTTTATATATGTGTACATTATAGAACTGTTCTTTTGATTGTTGACTTGTGTGTATATAATTGTTTCCCCTCTGTCCCATTTGGTTGTGTAAGCCCTCTGCAGACAGGGATAAAGCATCTATATGACAGACTGTAAAACACCTCAGTTTTGAAGACAGAAGATCTCGCTTGGAATTTGGAATTACCACTGACTGGTTGAGATATGTGGTGCAATTGTGATGGCATGTATCGTCAGCTTGTTCTCTTGCCATTGTTTTCAATAATAAGGTCAATCCTTTACTTCAAGCAAGGAATTGATTTTGATATAAATGCAAAGCAATTTCTCCTCCAAAGCTACAAACTACAATTCATTTTAAGGCTAAGATATGAACCATTCAAGAAACATATGTTTGCTGATGAGGTTTTAAAGAAATTACATCAGTGAACTGATGGGAGTCACTTAAGCAAATAGATTCATAGGAGACTAGTGAAGTGATGATACAGTTTTAAATGGCAATACCGTCTTCAGTAGGCATGCAAAGTTGTTTTTCTTTTGGATTAATGTCTTCCAAGTTAAAGGATAATGGTTCAGGAATTGAAAAGACAAGAAAGCGCTTGTCTTTCTATTCTAGTATTATGTGTGGAACCACCAACACAGACAGGAGTCTGAGTAGCATAACCTTCTGAATTTCTCATTTGATTAACCTGATCAATGTAATTTCTGTTTTTAAATAAGCCTATTTCTAACATACTATCCCCTTTTCCTATGGGCAAAGTTATTGTCAATAACCCTTATGGTTCATTATCCTAGTCCTAACAGATTTGTTAAAAATGGAATAACATCAAATAAAGAGAAATCATTTACAAATGAGAAAGGGAAGTCTTAGCCTTAGTAGCCAGGCTATTTTATTTCCACAAAGTAAGCCAGACAATGTGGACTTTTCAGAAGTTTTCCAGGGTGACAGGTGGCTGTGTAATGACATGCACAGATGTTGTGAGGATACGAGGCATCTCTGGGTCACCCCAGAAATCTGAGCCTTTACCCCAGGTTTCCCTAAGGTACAAGCAGCCTTTTCAAAACTTCACTTGTCTCAGAGGATCCTGAGTGCCCCAAGTTTGCCTAAGCATCTGCTCTTACTGTACTGCACCAGAGCTAACTTTATGAAAACTGGTATGTTCCCAAAACAACATGACAATAAATACTGTCTGTTAATGTAAATGATTTGTAAAAGCTTGTCCAAGAAATAAATGACAGTGTAGTATATTTTTTTAAATTACTTATGCTTTCTGCTGTTTCTGGGAAATATGGTTGAGGTCAGTGCCATATTTCTCTAAGCAATTTTAGGTCCTGTATTTCTGATCTAATCCAGTCTGCAAAAGTTATTTCTCTTCCATAGCCACTAAAATTGAGAATGAAGGCACTATCCAAGCACATGAAATTCCTGGTTAACTTGTACCCAGGCAACAGGAGTGAGGAAAATGGGCACAAGTCAAGTTCAAGAGGCAGAAAATAGAGCAATTTGGGCTGCAGAAGACAGTCAAATGACATGCGTGTTGATCTGCACATAATTTGCATTTTGGAAACTTTGTCCATCACCAGAATCAATCTGTAAACTTATTATTATTGGTGAAATGTAGGAAATAAGAGGCCTTTATTCACAATAGCCAAGACACAGAATCAACCTAAGTGTCCATGGGCAGATGAATTGATTAAAAAAAAAAAAAAAAGTAACACACACACACACACACACACCATGGAATATTATTAATACTTAAAGAGGAAGGACATCCTGTCATTCTTGACAATATGAATGGACATGGAGGATATATTATGCTAAGTGAAATAAGCCAGGTACAGAGATACTTATATGGTATTACCTCTCTTATATGTGGAAAAAAGTAGAACTTATAAAAAAAGAGAACTTATATCTCTCTTATATCTAAAAAAGTAGAACTTATAAAAGCCCAGAGTAGAATGGTGATTTCCAGGATTTGACTGGGGGAAGAAGGAATAGAAAATGGGAGATATTAGTCAAAGAATAACTTTCAGTTATAAGATGAATAAGTTCTGGAGATCCAATAAACAGCACAATGGCTACAGTTGATAATACTGTCCTGCACACTTGCAATGTGCTAAGACAATACATCTTAAATGTTCTCACCACGAAAAAAAGTAACTGCATAAAGTGATGGATAGGCTAGTGAGCTTCACTGTGGTAATAATTTTTCAGTGTATATATAGGTCAAACATCACATTGTACCCTGTAAATATATACAATTTTTATTTGTCAATTATATCTCTATAAAACTGGAAAAAAACTTAAAAGACAGTTGGCTGAATATTAAGAAAAAGAGTCAAGCCTTCCCAATGACAAGCCAGGCCATTTGCTAGCCAAATTAAATGAAATGTTATTTGTTTGAAAGTGTAAGTTAGCTTAACTGAGAACATTATTAGGAAAAAAATATAATCTTATAAATAAATTACTTCTGTAAAGATTTGTGAATGACTTTATAAACATACTGTTATAGTAAAATAACACCTACCAGAAAATATTACAGGATATGTGGCTATAGAACAGTGATTCTCCCCGTGTGGTCTACACACCAGAAGCATCAGCAGCATCTAGAAATTGTCAGAAAGGCTAATTCTTTAATCCTGCTTCATAGTTAATCCAAAACACTAGGGATGGTGCCCAGCAACCTGCATTTTGAGAAGGTGTGTTACAGAGGAACTTATGTCTCTAAATTCTATTCAGAGGCATATTTATTCCAGGATATTTCCATATACAAATTAATTTAACTTGCAGTTCACTGGAAAATTGAGGTAACATCATATTTCAGTCCTCGACCATACCTGTTGATTAAAATGTTGTAGTTATTTTCTCTACTAGAATATTTAGAAATTTTATTGATATTTAGGTTATTGTTAGAGTTAGTGTTTTAATTATAATTGCAATGGTAACAAAATATTTTAAATAATAAGGATATAAGGCAGATGCTTGAATGTTTCTGTCTAGCTAAGCATATGTTAGTTTTTATATCACTATCAGGTTTTATATCAAAGAAAGAATAAAAGATAATGTCAAGATTTTGCAACATAAGATTAACTATCCAGGAATACGGAAGTTCTTGTGTGACCTGAGAATGAAATAAGAAGTCATTGTTTTTATAAGTCTCCAGTGAAGCTGAAGTGGTGAACTGTAAGGCAGAATAATATTCTCACTTCTCTTGGGGGTTTTAATTCTTCCGAGCAGCTGAAAACTAGTGTAGAGACCTCCTGACACTTTCACTTTCCCTCCCATCTTTCTCTTCTAATTGCCCTTAGCCAAATTAATGACCAGTCTTGGAGAGGGCATAAAAAATACCACCCCCAGCAAGAATGATTTTCAAGTCATAGATAACTGCATTCTGAATTTCACAGTGCTGGAGCAGAAAATGGCAGAAGGTGGAAAGTGCAAAATGAAACAGGCTCATTCAGAGTCTGACAGCCAGCAAAGAGCAGAGATGAGGTAATCAGGAATAAGCTAGTCAGATTTGGGAGGGAAGAAAGTAGAGAATGACAAGCAATAACAAGGTAGTCAGAATTGGTGAGGTAAGAAGCCAAGGGAAATTAAAAAATAGGAAGAGCTAGGATTTATTAAAGAGGGAGAAAACCATGTCACTTCCTTAAAATCCCACTGCAAGCTCTGTTCTCAAGATTTTAAGTTGAGGTCATTTCCAAGACACTGGCAAGTTAATGAATATTTACTTTTAATCATGTACTAAACTTTATGACTCACTACACTACTTTGTGTGAAGTGCTTGGCAACTTTACACGCTTCACTTTTAGAACGTTGGTATTTATCTTGAAGTAGCTTATTTTGCCCCAGTTACCTCTTTCTCCTCCTACCAAGGCAGGACATTCAAGATGTTAGCTTGCAACTTTTGACCTGGAGGGAAAGCCACATGGTTGGCTTTCTGTCAGGTTGTAAGTTGGAAACTGACAGATATCAAAGGAATCAGTGCCACTTTCCTCTGCCCATCTTGAACATCGTGGCAAAGAACCATTAGGGCTGAGTCTGCTCAACCCTCAGTTAAAGTAGGCAAATCAAAAGCAACAGATTAAACAACCAGTAGCCAATCTCATTTAGTTATCTTAATGACTAAAACAATGGCCATTTAGTGATTTTAGTCATTGAGGCCACAAAATCAGATAATCTATTCTGGAAGTGAAAGATGGGCTCTGTGATTCCTTACATCAATTTCAAAAACAAATACTAAAAAGAACATAACATAAAATTAACCACTCTATCCATTTTTAAGTATACAATGTAATTAAAAATTATAAAAAATTTTAAAAGTTACAGCACGTAGAACTGATTCAGTTCTGTATCACTAAAGTTGAACACAATCTCAGACATGGCAAAGCCCTTACACGTCCAAATTCAGAAAGAGACAAAGACCCAGAGATGTTCAGCAATTTGCCCAAAGGTCACATGAAAACTCAGTGACAAAATCAAAACTAAAGGCTCATTCTTGGGACATCTTTTTTTTTTTCCATTTTATCCAAGATGAGTCAGAAGAACACAAAATGAAAACTATATAGCAATTATCTGATAAATGTGATAGATGTGTACAGACAAACAGGAATAATTATGACCAGATAATCCAATTTAGGTCCACAATGACCTAGATTGACTGTCTACATTGACCAAATAAACTGGACAATGGCCAAAAATGCACTCTACGTTGTGTGGTGCTCCCACAGCCTGAGAAACACTTCATTATGCTTTTGTGATTAATAGTAACATCCATACCACTAAGATGACTTACAAACTACAAATTTAAAGTAGAAATGGATGCATCTTCCATTAATGAAACAGATTTGAAAGTTATCTCAAATCTCTCTTGTTCATTACTAAGTCAAGTGAAAATGCTATATGAACGAAATGTGTACATGTTACAGAATTTCTCCGAAGATAGCAATCACATTGCCTCTTTCTGGTCCTTTGTTTCATCAAGGCTATTATTTGTCCAAATGAATAAACCATAATTAGGCCCAAGTTGTAAGATGAAAAGATTTTCAAGACCTCACACCAAAACCCTCGGCAAATCTGGGTCATTCTTTATTTCATTCTAAAAATGATATGGGTCTTAGTTATGAACTTAAGATAAACATCATACTTAGTCCCCTTCACTGACTAAAAATTAAATAAAATATTTAAATAAAACAAAGCCCAACATCATACTTAGGACGTTTGATCATGGATAGGAAACATAGAGAAGGGGTTTTCAAGCAATACCTCCAAAAACTTTTCTGACAGACCTCATATTTTACGTTTTAAAGTAAAAATTCTGCCACTCTAATTAACACAGGTTTTTCTGCTCAAAGATTCAACATGAAAATATATTTCAAAAATAAATATATGCTTTAATACTCGTTCTCTCTCTAACCTTAAAAGTAATACAGATTTAGAAATTTCTTTGTCAATATCAGCAATATAATTGACTGCACATCACGATTGGAAGCTGCGAAGACAGTCCTGGGGAAAGATGAATCAAAAAGTACAATATGATTTGTTATGGTGGAGACCTTGTTGGTCTGGGAATTATAAAGCTAGGTTTTAATTATCCATTTGGCATGAACAAGCTTGGTTACATTAGACAATTCATCTTTTCTCCGGACTTCGGTTCTCTTATCTCTTAAATGAGAAGGTTGAATTGGATGAGTTTTTGGTTTTACCTCTCTATGACATTAAGCCAGGGATCAGCAAATTAAGGTTTGTGAGCCAAATATAGATCACTGTTTTTGTAAATGAAGTTTGATTGGAACACAGCCACACTCATTCATTTACATATTGTCTTTGGTTGCCTTCATGCTACAACAGCAGAGTTTCTTAATTGTAAAAGAGATTATATGTTCCACAAAGCCTAAAATATTTACTATCTGGCCCTTTACAGAAAAGGTTTGCTGACCCCTGCTCTGATCCACTGATGGTATTTCTAACAAAAGAGAGCACCATGGTAACACTGCTAACCCAAAGTCCATATTTTAATGGATTATACCAATTCTGGAGGGCAAATTTTCATGTTTCTTATGCCTAAGGCCATGCTGAGTAATGCATCTTGTCTGATTATAAGTCACGGTCCTCTAACAGGCATGCTGGCAGTTGTGGATATACTGGTCCTTCACTGTAACCTCAACATATAAGTGAAAGAGTGTTGTTTGGATGTTTTGCTGGATGTTTGCAGGGTTGGTGAAGGTGACTAGAAACTGATTGGTTCCCAAGTTTCAGGGTCATTGAGAAGCCTTCTTGCACCTGTGAAAGGAAAGTGAGCTACTATATTGACAATAGATAAGGAAGAGAACAAGAAAAGTGGTTAAATCTCCATAAAAGTGTGAGAAAAAAAGAGAGCCTATCTAAGACAGGAGTAGTGTAACTCACATAACTTTAATCTTCTTGAGGAGCACAATTTATGTTGAAGCTGAAAATCTATATCCAAATTAGTGGTTATAGAATTGGCTCAGACTGCAATTGTGAATGTGCTTTAAAATTCAAGTGACACAATGGAAGGAAACTCATATATGTTCCTTATTATTCAATCTAATGTCTCACAGAACCTCACTATTAAGGGGAAGGCCTCTCATAGTCACAGAAAGAGAGGGCTTCAGTGCAGGCTTATCTGAAAACCACACTTTTTTTTGCATCCAAAGACTTACCAGGCTAATCATGCACAGAGCCACATCAGAACTCACTTTCTCAACAGTCTTTCTGATCTGCCACCAAAGACCCTCAACCCTAGAAAACATTTGGCCTGGAAAACTCAAAAAACTGACAAAGATATCCCAGAGCCAAATCTCTACTAAACATCGTTACTTGTAGATTTTTTAAAGAAATTGTGTAAGAGCTGCATGCAACCTTAAAATATGTCTCATTCCTGAGGCTTTCAGAAACTATATTTATTTTTAAATATAGTTCAATAAAATTGAGATGTGAGGTCAATCATTCTCAATTACAGAATTAGTGTTTTTCCATTTCCTTATTGTATGGCATTAGTAAGTTACACTTAAACCCCCATGGACCTCAGTTTGAATCAACTAAATAATGCCAAAATTGTCTCCCTTCAAGGACTATTTAAATCTCTTAGAAGCATATGCAGTTGAATGAAAAAAAATGTTATTCTCTTTTGAGTCATCACTAGTCACCAGATGCAAACATATTAGTTCATTTAATATTTTGAGGTAGAAATTATTAATTCCATATTAGAGAAAAGCAAAGAAAAGCCTGGATTTTAAGAGATTTGACAATTGTCATACAGTTATCAGAGGCTGGAATGGGCATTCGAACCCAGGTCTTTCTGACCCCAAAGCCTATGCTCTTTCATGATATCCATACTACCTCCCACTAATGGCTTCGTCTGTACACTAAGATATACTCTAGTTGCTAAGCTGTAATACTAGCTATGGCATAGAGGTATGGAACACCTCAGCTTCATGATTCAGAAATTATTTACCTTTATTAGATAAAAAATATTGTGTTCCAGGGCTGGCCTTTAGTTACTGATCCAGCACTTCTTGTCTGCTACAAGTTTTGGCCAAGGGACTAGGACATTTGATTGAACTCATTACTTGCTTTGGAGACTTTTCCCTGCATCCTATTCCACTCATCTCAGGTCTATAAAATCTCCTTGGTTCCTACTATTTGGAATTGCACCTCCCCATGCTCAAAACAAGCCATAGGGAATATGTTAACATCTCTCAGCACATTGTCAGAGTCTGGCCATAACTAAGAGAATGCCCAAAATCACAGTGATGCCATTTCCATGGACAAGCCAGTTCTGGAGACTCCTGTGTTGGTCAAATTTAATGCTCAGATGCCAGTAGCTACAGAAACCATGTCATGTCTATTCTCTCTAAGATTTAAGTTTGGCATGCCATTGAATGCCTTGGATGATGCCAGACTCAGCAAGCAATCACCTCACTGCCTTTACCCTCTCTCCCTGGCTATGCTGTTCATGTGCCCAGCATGCCTCTCTTCAGTGTCTTCTTGAGGTCTGCCATGATCAGTCAGGAGCTAGGTGATCTGCAGAAGGTGAAGGCAAAGAGAGCAAGAAATTAAATGTGTGACTCCAGTGACCTAAGAGATATGAGTAGCAATGCCATGGCCAAAAAGTTTCCCTGCATTTGGTCACGGCAATCACTTACTCCAAAACCAGACTTTTCTGGGCCTGTGGGTCCAGGCTGCTGAATGCATCTGACTAAAGCAAGAATTGAGAAACAAAGAGAGGAAGAACTGCTGAGTTTGGACCTTTAGCAGAACTTGATTTTACATAAATGCTCTGTTATTTGTCAAAGGGTCTGTTTTCTCTGGTTAAACTGAAAAGGGATATGAAAAATCTTTGCTTAGAAAATGTGCATGTTTCCTCTAAAAAGCATATTTCAAAATTTCATTCCAGGAAGTTCCTTTATAACTTGGTGTAATTTGCTGCAGCTCAACATAAATGCTGCTAAACTCCCACAGGAAGCATGCAAAGATGATGTTGGAAATCAGGGAAGAATTGTGAAGGAAAAGGATGAAGGGATTCTGTGTTTCAATATAGTAATTCTCTTATGCTACTTATCAACATCCACCCTGACGTTAGAGCCATTTGTGTTCATCTCTCACTTATTGGACTGTTAGCTCTTTATGAGTATAGAGTCATTGTCAGATATCTTCTTTTTTTCCCCAGCATCTAGTGCAATGTCTGATATATGGTAGGTTTGAAAGACAATGAACAATATGAATATGGCAGAGAATGTCAGTGCTCATTAGATTTCTGTTTACTCTTTGTGGTATGAAGACATGAACAAGGAGTGGTGGGGTCATCCAGGTACTACATTACAAAGTGTGTTCCCAGTGAATTTTTCCTGTGTTAAGACCCTGAATTGTGAGCGTCTATTTGTTACAGCAGGTAAAGTAATTCTAACACAATGAGTACATAATTCAATTTATTAACTGATTAACTAAGTGATGGCTGGATAATATTAATATGAGATATTAATGGTTATTTCTAATTATTTAAGTAAGAGAATAAAGACAGAATCAGATTTATCGTGAAGCTAGTGAAGGTTATGTTTCAATGAACACACTGGCAGAACTCTTTCTTCTTGGGAAATGCCCTAGCAATATATTCAGATTTGTAAATTTTTCAAAAGTAATTTTTTGTATTATTTTTCTTAAGAGCAGGTCCCCAAATTATGGAAGCCACAGAAAACTGACTCTGTCCCTGGGTCAAGATAATACATACAGCATGGTGGTATATAATGCATAAAATGTGAAATTTGTATTAGCAATGCACAGAAAGTCAATTTCCATTGAAGTTGACTTTTTTATTAATAAAAATGTCATACAATCTAAAGTAGCCTGCAATTTATTGTCACATTTTCTCTCATTACTTTTTCTATGATGCCTTAGCATAAAGAATTGCCTCATTAATAACTTTGACCAATTGCTTTCGCAAGATGTTGATTATTTTTCCTTTTTGCATTTGACAAAGCTTACAAATAGATAAAAAATGCCTTTCTTGTAATAGTGTTAGGTTAGTTTTAATAATGAGTCAACTATGGGTGTTTTAAACATTTCCAGTAAATTTATCTTTGGGCATAGATATATCTTATATGATAACCAAATTAAATACACACACATACAACACACACACATATAAATGAGTTTATGGAATGCTCAGGAAAGTAAGATAAAAAATAATGTCTAACAACTTGTTTGATTAAATTCAGCTCTCTCACTTTTAATATTTTGTTAAGTGATATTCTAACCAGAGGGGAGATACGAGAAAAGGAATATTAGATAGATATTATCTTTCTAGATACTAGAAAATGAATAACTTATGACTTTGGAAATGAGTTTGAGTTTTAAAGGTAGGAATATATGACGGACAATTTTGCCTGTATTTTCAGTTGTAAACATTTGTGTCTGCTATATTGATAAGCTTTCCTTGCCAAAACTCTTGAATTTGCTATTATTCAATTTGATTTGCCTCTTCCTTTATCTTTACCTAGCTTCTTACAGACAAAACTACATAGGAAAAAAATAATTTGCCTTATTTAGACATAGGCTTTAGTTATTTGTTAACATTTCAATGTATACTATTTTCTGATATGAAAATAGAAGAAAAACATTACATTTCTCTCTAGGAAGGAAATTATTACTAAAATTTTCAAAAGCAACATTCCCAATATAGTTAATAATTCATAAAAAAAGCAAATCAAGGAACTAAAGATAAGAACAATGCATGGTGTCTAGAAGACATCATTTATGCAGCTAGTTAAATGCATATAATAAAAGTTGAAGATATCTCTGTGGTTTCTGGACTGAAAGAGTTCTCATAAAAGTCCAAAAGTATTCATAAACACAGAGCTCCCATTTTAATGAAAGAGGTTTTTTCAGGAATCATAGAATAGTGTTGTATCATCCATACATAAGCAACATGGCAGCAGCAGCTGTAGCTTGTTTTAATCCCAAAGCACTCACTTTAACAGCTGGGCATTAAAACATTGATTTTGATATTGAGAAAACCACATTTGCTAAGTTCCATGTCCAAAATATTTCAAATAAGCTATTATAGAATAAATAATTTAAATCTCTCTATATGCATTTCAAAAGGGTAAAGGTTTTTATGCCCACAAAAAAATGCACGTTTAGTATAACAGCAGAACCATTATCCAAAAGAATAGAAAATATTTCCCCTACATCTAATTTAGACCCCCTTCTTTTAGCATAGGGCTTTGTAAAACTGTTTGATTATTCAATAATCAACTTTCAACCCAAAGTTATTACTTCTTTAACTCTTTGAAAGAAACTTTGATATAGTTCTTCCTAATCTAATTGGCAGCTATCAGTTAAATAAACCATTTGATTGAGACCTTAAATGTAAATAATTTTCCCTAACCATCTGTTAACAGAAGTCAGTTGATGAATGTTAACTGTAACATCCATAAGAGTCAGTGGCCTTTCATTGCCCGTATCTTCCACATATCCCTGTACTCCAGAGATATGTCAATTGAAAATAGTTGGATAGTGGTCGAGACTTCTTCATAAGTCCTCTTGTCTGTAGTAGGTATTTGTTCTGTGTTCTTGAGCTTGATATATGGTCGTAGAATCAAAAACACACATTCATCGTAAAGGAAGTTAGTGTTTTATCTAGGAGCTATAAGTTTTCTGGTAAGTACAAAGGGAAAATAACAGCACCCAAGAGAGAAAGTGTAGGAAGAAAGATGGGGAGCTAGCAGTGGGTAAACTAAACAAAGCATTATAAAGTACTACACAGGAGCAATTCATCCAGCATTGAGGCTACAACCATGTTATCTTTTCATTTTCAAATCCTTCTTATCCCTCCCTAAGGGCCTACTACATGACCTTACAGACAGTAGATACTCAGTCAACATTCTCCAACAGTCGGCCATGCCAACCACTTGCACATTTCATGTTTGGGGCATGTGGTGAGAAAAAGGACAGTGGATGAGAGCTACACACAAAGAAGGCTCTTCCTCTCTTCACACTTCTGATTGTCTTCCTTGGAGCCTCCATTTTTCCTGTGTCCAGACTTTGGTATTCAGTGTGGGCCCATTGTAGTGTCTGGAAAAATTTATTTATTTTACAGCTCCTGAACAGAACTAGCATTCATTTTCCAAGCTGGAATCACAAGAGAAATATGAAAGCTAACTTAACATAGTATAAATAAACATGGTATGGGAACATGAGAGCAGAACACAGCAGCCTGACATAGACGAGAGAGACAATCCAGCATAACAAATAGTAAGTTGTGCTTTGCCTGTGGCATTTTCTGGCTCCATCAATAATTATATAATACAACAGTCACTGATTTCTCAGCCCTGGATCAATAATGGGTTTCACATCCCCTCCAGAACTGGTTGTTGACCAAGGTGCTTGCTCAGACCCCCACCTCATCTATGGCAAAAATCGATTCTTGCATAACTGCTTGTGTGCTTGGAATGTCAGCATCAGAGCAATGGAGAAATGTGGTGTTTAATAGCACTGCAGAACTCATAAAGATTTCATATCTGCCCCATAAGCCCATAGAGCTCAACCAGTAGCTTCAAAGGAAAGTTCCCAACCCAAAAGATACAATACAGTGGGACTTTCCAAAGAAAAAACAACAGCAACAACAACAACAACAACAACAACCACAAATATGTGGCACACTCACAGGTTAAGAGCAGACTATGGAAGGAAATCTGTTTCATCTGTCCTATGATTAACATATCCCATATTCTAACAGGTGAGCTGACATTCTTACTACAATGGGATGGTAGTGTCACAGTAATATTGGGATGGACTTTCTGAGGTACAGTCCAAAAATATCCCATCACAACTGAGGCTACATCAAAAGACGGTCATATCACATCATAAAATATATCTTTAAAAATGTAAAGAGGCTCTATTTCTTCATACAAAGTAGCCTATTTTCAAGTCAGGAATTCTTTGATAAACGACACTAGTTGTGTGTACTCAACACACACACAAAAAGGAGATCTGACAATCATTGTTTTAATCTGATCAAGGCAGATTACCAAACTGGATAATATAGCTTAAGAAGGAAGGTGTACTGAAATATAGCCAAATATATCCAGATTACCAAACTGGATAATATAGCTTAAGAAGGAAGTGCACTGAAGTATAACCAAAGTAGGTTATAAAAATTGAAATTTCCTGTTTGGTTGTCTGCTTTGATTTCATTAATTAGACAATGGTCCGAATTCTTCTTCACTAGTAAAGTTGTATACTGGTAGTATATAAATGAGGACAAAATTGTGAAATGGGCTTTTTTAAGCTTCTATTGCTCTGTCTTTTACAGGGTCACTCTAACTGGTGGCCATAAAAATGTCAGAAGAATGTATCACAGACATTAAGAACCTTAATTTTGCAGTTTAAAAAAAGTGGAACCCAGAGAGACTGAGTGTGTTACCCAAGATCAGCAATAGCCCCAACATCTCATGGATCCAGGAACCACGTGTTACGCACTGCGCCAGAGCTCCTGCTAAGATGACAAGTATGTTTTTGGGGTTCTAGAGGCTATGCCCCTAAATTATCCTCACTGAAATGGAGTAAATATTTGTGCCTCTCTGAAATTCATATGTTAAAATCCTAACCCTCAAAGTGATAGTATTAAGAGGTATGGCCTTTGAGAAATCAGATCATGAGGGTGGAGCCCTCATGAATGGGATTAGTGCCCTTATACAAAGGACACCAGAAAGCTCTTTAACCCTATTTTTGTTATGTAAGGACACAGCAAAAAAGAGCGCTGGTTATGAACTAGGAAACAGGCTCTCATAAGACATCAAATCATCTGGTACCTTGCTCTTGGACTCCCCAGCCTCCAGAACTGTGAGAACTATGTTTATTGTTGAAGCCATCAGTCTATGGTATTCTGCTACTTCCCCTCCTCATATCATTTTTTGAACATTTCCCTATTGTCATTAGGAAATACAACTAAGCAACACTGAGCCTAATTTCACAAAAAGGTGTCTATGGTGGTCAAAGCGGTATCTTCTGATCCTTTCCCTCTCACCTTCCCACCCTCATACCACTTTTCTACCTATAGAATTAACCAAACTTAGCAACTCCATTCTTTGAGTTGCTTGGAACAAAATCTTTAGATTCATACTTAATGCCTCTCTTTCTTGTATTCCACTCATCCCAACCATCATTAAGTACTAACAGCTCTACTGTCAACCTCTGACAATTTCTCATCACTTTCACTGTTATCACATTGGTCCAAGTTACCATGATATGCACCTGAGTTAATTGAAATAACTTTATAACTATACCTACTAGAAGTTGTCACTGCTTTGACTTTAGCCACACTCTTTCTTACACCCAAGTTATTCTCATCCAATAGCCAAAATTATCATTTTAAAGCCTAAATCTGAATAGGATACTTTTCTACTTAAAACCTTCCAATTGCTCTCTATCTCACTCAAAAAATTCATACCTGACAATTGTCTATAAGGCCCTATATAATCCTATTGCTCTAACTTCATCATCTATTCACCCACTAGTTCGCTAGGAGCTGGTCATATAGTCTTCTTGCTGTTCTGCAAATACACTAAGCATGCTCTGGCCTCAATGTTTTTATAATCACCGTCCCTTCTTCCTGGATCCCTTTTCCCTCAGATACAAACATAGCTGGTACCCACAGCTTCCTCAAGATGCTGCCCAAATGTCAACTTCCCTTGCTTTCTCTTAAAAAAATGAAACTGGGATTCTAACAGCTACCTCAGCATTTCTTACTGATTTTTCTTTATTACAGTTAACTTCTAATATGCTATGTAACTTGATTTTTCTTTTGCATACTGTCTGTCCTCCCCCTCCAGATGTGAGCTCTGAGTGGTGAGGAGAGAGGATGGGAGGCAGAGAGGTTTTCTTTGTTTACCACTACAACCCCAGTACCTAGTATGGCAGCATGTAGCAAACGTTTCATTAAAGTTGATTGGATAAATTAATGAATAATAAAGAGAAAAGTCAGATTTCAGGTAGGGAGGTGCAGGGGACAATTTGGGGCAAAGGAAGTCTTCTTTGTATCCTGTTCATTATCTCCAGATGCATATTCTTTCACGAACAAGGCCAAAGGTTGGTTCAAGCTATTCAGGTTGTCTCAGTAAATGAGATATTTGGTCTCAAATAAATGTTGGCGATAATCTGATGTGAAATAGTGTTCTTAGAAAGGATAAAATTTAGGGAATGGGCATGGTGCTGTTTAATCTGAAATAGCTGGAAAATGGTTCATCATTCTTTCCTGTGCTGCCACCACCCAGAAAGCTTGAATTAAAAGTAAGTATTTCCTCTCTGTTAGCACTCCCTGCCCTTGAGACATGAGTTTGCAAAATCATGGAATGAAGGCCTGAGGGAAAGAGAAGAAAGTCAGAGAGCCTCACTGAGGGAGAAGATACGTGATACTCTGACTTCCTACCCTCTCCTTATGATTCCCTCGCGATCTGTTGAGGCCTTTGCTCCCCTCACTTTACTCCTTGCCATCTGCTATCCCTATGTCTAGTAAGGTCAGGAGCAGCTGAACTGGATGAAAGGATACTTCACATTGAGAATCAGGATTAGATACAGCAATTCAATGCCTTACCAAAGTGCCCAGAGAACCCTTATGTTTGAAAATAATTCACAACAGGTACTGAAAATTCAAAGAACTTATAATACAAATGCAGCATCTGAGCCACACTCTTATATAGCTGGGCTGATTATGTAGTCTAGAGAGCAGGAACTGATCACCATGGGCTGTCCAACTGGGCAAAGAACAAATGATGAATGTGATATTAACACTGTCCAACTGCCTGACCTCAAAGGCTCCCTTTCTGAATGTACCCTTAGTCTGTTTGCACAAAAGCAGACTGCAATAACAACTAAAGTTTTTCTTTTTAGTTTCTTCTTTAGGCATGCACTATGGAACAACATCAACAAAAAGGAGCACCAGCAGGAAGAAACTAACTAATGTACAGTCAGCAAAAAAGTCCAGATTTTAGTGCATTTTTATTCACATCCTCAGAGAAAGAGAATACACACTGTATTTGACACAAGCAACTCCCTGCAAACTTTAATTACAGCACTTGGAAAACCTTACATGTAAAAGTAATTAAAAATAAATTGTTCCCTGGGAAGAAATAGGCTAATTTGAACTGTGGAACTTTATTTTTTCCAAGAAATTTCACAAGTGAAGTTGGTGTCATGTAACTTGTCAGGTAATAAATAGCGATAAGAATAAAATCCCAAACATCTTCAGAGTTGATAGGCAAAATTTAAAAATTGGTCATCAGGGAATCTAGCACATGGACAAGGTAAAGGAAAAGACATAGTTAGTTGAATTTCAAAAAGTCAAACAGCAACTGTTGACTCATTGGGAATTATCCAGAGAAGGTAAAGAGACAATCTTAAAGCTAAATAGAAGGGCCATTATTCTATTTTAACAGCCTCTCAGGCCACTGGGCGTGACTAATACTGTCAGTCCGTCTGTTTTAAAGACCCACATGCTCAAACACAAACAGATATGTAAGTCTACTCTTGAAAACATTTAAGTACCAAGAATTTAGCTTCATTCCCACATTTACCCTAACAGAGTTCATCAAAGATAGGGCAGATCAGCAAAAACAAAAGTAAAATTTTAGAGAATGTGGGAAGGTGTTGCTACTCTGGATGATTTGGGGTACAAGGGGTCTGGAGTAAAGTTTAAGACAGGCTCAGAATCCTCCCTCTGCTACTTGGCTTAAACATGACTAGGTTCTTCATTCTGAACTTTATGGATCCTTGACTTTAACTTAAGAAGGAAGGCGTACTGAAATAGATTTGTCTGCCTTTGAGATAAATCAAATTTTGGCACTAGAATAGTCTAAAGAATTACATAGTTTTGTTCAAATTTACCTATCTGGGTTCTAAGGAATGTTCTATTTTTAGGTAGAAATAGATTTGGCAAACAAGTAGAACTAGTCAATGGTCATTGGGTCCACATTTGGCATCACTTTATATACTTTGATGATTGAAAGGCTTTATCACACCACATTGAGGTGTCCCATCCTCATATATCATAGCCTTCATTGCAGTTATAACCATAATTGAATAACTGTGTGACTAAAGCTCTGTTTGTTCATTACCCCTTCCAAGATGCTCAGAAAAATGCCTGGCAAATAATACTCATTATAAAAGTAATACCTGGATAGATGGATACAAGAATGGAGGATGAAGACAGTTTCTCCTCATTTATGCAATTATTCCCAGTGACAACTGAGTTATCACTTTAGGGCTCTCTAATAAAATAAGAGCTCAGTTTTAAAGTAGGAACACTGTCACCTAAGTCTTTAAGTGTGGAGGTAAAAGTCCTTTCCTCTGTCTGTGCTACTTCCTCTATGGTTACCCAGGTCATACATAAACTTACAGCCATAGTTATAATGGTGCATATCTTTTTGTGCTGAGAATGCTCACAAAAAGTCCCTGCTGTTCACATGCAAGAGACTCCATTATTTTCTATAAAACTCATTTGAGTGGTATGGTGAAATGAAACAAATGTGTACTATGCTGCTTTTGAAACCAGAGATTTGATGCCAACTTGGTCTCCCACCCCTTGTAATAAGTGAGAAATATTACTTACTATATTCTTAGCTTTCATTGCTCCATGTACAAATATGGAGACCTCATTGCAGGAGGATTGGGAAGATCAACTGAGATTATTAAAGAAAGGCTTAGCAAGTATTACTGATAGTCAATCATTAAACAAGTATCATCATCAAGTATTAGTAGGTTCATGTACTTCTCCTGGACACAGGAGAGATAGCATAAGCTAGTGTATGGGTTTCACTTCCCACATTTGTAACTGTCTATGCTAATTCTTTTGGAAATCAGATTATTTCTGGAGCTCAAATGTCACTCAAAACAAATGTTCAAGGCAGTAAAAATCAAGTCTAGAGACTCATGATGTTGGAGTCCAAGATCAGAGACTATGAAAGATGGAGTCAGATTAAGGACCGATTTTAGCGTACCTATACATGTATCAAGACACTTTGCTAGCATGCTCGTCTGCCTTTGTAATCCAAGATACCACATCCCAAGACTAGGTCTCATTATCAGGGAAACTATTACTTCACCATTAATAAGGAAAGGTGTGTCTTGGCAAAATAAAATTCATAGTTCCACAAAGCACACATGCACAACATTCAATCAAATGATGCAATGTTATTTACAATCCTTCAGAGAGGAGTCATTCATGCAGGGACCATGGGCTCAAAACTGATGGTGCTGTACAACAAATATGGAGTAGCCAAATACTCCATCCTTCCAAAAAAGCACAGATTGTGAAGCTCCGTAATTTACTAGTGGAGTAATGTTAGACAAGTCACATAATTAATCTGAGTATGGTATCTTCATCTCAAAGGACACAGGGAGAAATCATGCCCATTTTGCAGTGTCTCCCGAAGAATAAATAATAGGCAAAGTATTTATTCTATGGAAAACATCCGATAAAAATCTTCAGTTACATTTATTCTTATCCTATGCTTGTTATGATATGAAAAAAAAGTATTTGTCCCCACAAAATTCATATGTTGCAATCCTAACTGCAACATATGAAAGTGGACCCTTTGGGAGGTGATTTAATGATGAAGGTAAAACCCTCACAAGTCAAATTAGGCCCCAGAGAACTTCCTTCCCCGCCCACCATGTGAGGATATAATGAGAAGGCATCATCTATTAGAAAGAGGACCCTCAACAGGCCCTGAATCTGCTTCCACCTTAATATTGGACTTACCAGTCTCCAGGACTGTGAGAAATACATTTCTGTTGTTTATAAGATACCCAGTCTAAGGTATTTTGTTAGAACAGCCCA
This sequence comes from Colobus angolensis palliatus, assembly GCF_000951035.1. Taxonomy (NCBI): domain Eukaryota; kingdom Metazoa; phylum Chordata; class Mammalia; order Primates; family Cercopithecidae; genus Colobus; species Colobus angolensis. The sequence goes on from NW_012115044.1 coordinate 5,023,653, forward strand.
CATGTACTATGATAGAAATTGGTACTGAGAATTGGTCAAGCTGCTATAACAAATACCTAAAAGTGTGGAGGTGACTTTGGAAGTGGGTAATGAGTAGAGGTGAAAGAGTTTTGAAGTGCATGCTAGAAAAACATATGTTACAGTGAAAGGCCTGAGAAGGGCAATTCTGATGCAGGCTTAGAAGAAGAGAGCTAAGGAGAAAGCTTCAGCCTTCTAAGGGATTACCTAAGTGGTCACAAACAGATTATTGGTAAAAGTATGGACAGTAAAGGTCACTGTGATGAGATCTCAGATGGAAGTGAAGAACACGTTATTGGAAATTAAAAGAAAAGTGATGTTTGTTACAAAGTGGCAAAGAACTTCACTGAATTGTGTCTGTGTTTTTGTGTTTTGTGGATGGTAAAACTTGAGAGCAATGAAATAAAATATTTGGTGGAGGAAATTTCTAAGCAAAGTGTTAAGGGTGCAGCACGATTTTTCTTAACTCTTATAGTAACACACCAGAAGATAAAATGATTTAAAGATGGCATCTATGAATCAAAAGGGAAGCTTCCTGTTGATTAAAGATTTGAAAAATTATCAACCTGGCCATATTATAAGAAATGAGAAAGCTTGTTAGGTGGAGAATCAGCCAACTATTTAGTATAGATCTATGGAATAGCGTTTAGTATTAATCAATACAATGGAAGAAAAACCCAAAGACATTTCAGAGATCCCCATGGCTGTCTCTCAACACAGGCACATTATAAAATGGCCTTAGGGATAAAAAGGTATTTGGAGTCCTTGCTCTCCTAAATTCTAACTGTTCACTGTAGATTATCTTAACTACCCTTCTAGAAGGCGAGTAGGTAAAGTTCAGTAGCATCCATGCAGTGTCATCTGCACCAGGGCACTGAGTGCAGGAGGTGTGTAGGAATGTTCACCTTTGCCTAGATTGCAAAGGATGGAGTCACTCAAAGACTCTGGTTCTCCATTAAGGCAGAGAATGAGTGAGAGGGTAGAGTCACTATAGACAGTTCACACTAGGACAATGCCTAATAGAGCCATGGGGAAGAGGCTTCTCCCACCACCTCAGACCAGTAGTTACCAGCATGCCATTCTTGCCTGCGAAAGTGCAGGCACAGGCCCACAGTCCTTGACAGCTGCTGCGTGGGCTGTACCCAGCAAAGCTATAGAGGTGGAGTCACCCAAAGCCATGGGTGCAATGCTGCCTGAAGCCTTAGATGCTCCACCCCTGCCAGGCAAAGCTGCAAAGGCAGGACTTCTGCTCTAGTGGGCCTGGAGGGTAAAAGGTCAAAGGTCATTCTGAAGTTTTAACATTTAATGTTGTTTGCTCTGTTGGGTTTTGGACTTACATGGGACGGACCAGTCACTTCCTCCTTCTTTCCTGTTTCTTCTTTTTGAAATTGGAATGTCTTCCTATCTCATCATTGTATTTTAGAAGGATATAAAGCATATGATTCCATAGCTTCAAAGCTGAAGAGCAGTTTGCCTCAGAATAAATCATATCTTGAGTTTCATCTATATCTGATTTAAATGATATTTAGTTAAAACTCTGGACTTCGTACTTTTCAGTTGCTGTTGGAACAAGTTAAGAGTTTTGGAGTAACTGGGATAGAGTGAATATATTTTGCAAGTGAGAAGGACATGAAATTATGGGGCTAGGGAAAGAATGTGGTGGTCTGAATGTTTGTGTCCTAGCTCCCCACTCCAAATTCCCTCAAAATTCATATGGTGGAATCTTAACACACAAGGTAATGGGATTAGGAGGTAGAGTCTTTGGGAGCTGATTAAATCATGAGAATGGATCTTTTGTGAATGGGATTAGTGCCCTTAGAAAATAGGCACTGCACTCCAGCCTGGGTGACAGAGCAAGACTCCATATCAAAAAAAAAAAAAAAAAGAAAAGAAAGAAAATAGACCCTGGAAATATGTGTTGCTCCTTCCACCATGTAAAAAACACAGATAAAATTTACCATCTATGAGAACCAGCCCCACAACAGACCCCGAATCTGCCAGTTCCTTGATCTTGGAATTTCTAGCCTCCAGAACTATGAAAAATAATTTCTACTGTTTATAAGCTACCTAGTTTATGTTTGTTTGTTTTTTTTTTTTTTTGCTATAGAAACCTGAATGACTAAGATAACTCTGTGAATGCCTGACCCAAAGCACATCTTAGAGCATGTAGTTGATCAATATCTCAGTTTGTATCTTTAAAAATTACCTTCATTTGTTGGAACATATTTTTATAAGTGAAGGTTTGACTTTGCACTACAAAACTGGTATCCACAACAATGACAACATGACTGACGAAACACGTGCTGTTGTTCACAAAATGGATGCCTCCCTAAGTGGCTATAATATTTGGTGCCAAGAGGGCACCAGAACCACCCATCAGTATCAGTGTGCTCTCTTTAGAGGTGTGCTTAGCAACCTCTTTTCTGAAGGATTTTCTTTGGGGGGTAGTGGTAGGACCCAAGAAATTAACATCTAAGCAAGATAATGTTACTATAACAGTTTAACACTACTACAAAAGAGAAAAATCAAACATAAAATAATTTGTAATAACACTGTATTTAGTTATCACAATAAGGATTGACCTACAGTTGATATGTTTCTTAAATTATGCTTGTTTATACAAATACTAGCCTAAGATTGGACAAATTCAATTAACTTTTACAGCATCTTTTAGAAGACAGTCAAAGGAAAAGTTTATAAATCAAAATAAGAAACAAAAGATAATGGTGAAAAAATCTTGATAACCACCTTGATGGGAATAAACCCTATCATAGATAACCAGAAATCAATTTAAACTTGATTTTCTAAGGGCTGTGCTCATGTTTACAAATATATTTATACACTTATATTTACTATTTATTATGTTAGCTAGTATAAATTAATATAAAATATGTAATATTTAATCATTAATATAATTAATATGATTAATATAAAATATGCAGTACTTGATCATTTTTAATATATTAAAGAGAACATCTATCATATTGGAAATATATGTTCCAAATTTGTGATATTACAATGTATTTTAATGTTATGTTGTAAAATGTTGAACTAATTACATTTACTCTCTTGAGAACTCACAGCCCTTCACTCATACTATAAATGTCTAGTTTTTTCCTTTTTCCCCCGTTCATCACTTCTATTTCCTTGTTCTATAAATATCTGAAGAATATATTTCCTAGACATTTATAAAGAGCCATCTTACAGTCACACTTGGTTTTAAACACACTGCTTCACACTTTCTATGGGACAGGTTAATGATTATTTTTGGTTTTAGATGCCATCTGTTAGAACTTCTGCTGGACCAAAGATCCTGTTTATGTCAACAAATTACTTAATTAAGCAAAATAGGTGACAACAAGGATGAGTTTTTGAAAATGATGTGGATGTTCATAAACACTATATAATTCAATATTACTCTTTATTTGAATGAAGATAGAAGTGCCTGAGGTGCAGGTAAGAGGATACCAGCAAGATCCCCCCACAAAGGTGGGAAGGAAAATGGTCTAGTATCCAGGTTGAAGGACTAGCTGTAGGTCAAAGGATGGACACTCTTTCCTCTGCCATTAGAAGAAAAGAGGTTCTTCTGTAGATGAACCAAAGTCTTGCCCGAGCAAGCACTCACTGAGTCTTTCCTGTGCACCAAGTACAGCATTGCCTGTTATGTGACAGGCCACTGAGATGAAAGGTGCCTCAATGTTCCTGTGCAGCTACCTCATGGCTTCTCTAAATCCATATTCACTGGACACTGGACTTGACTTAAGGCTACTCTGCCTTACTCCCAGAACACGGTTTCTCATGTAATACATGACTCCATGATAGCCTTGCATATTCAATAAGGACAAAATTCCGAGTGCCTCCTTAAAAATCTTATTTTTGTAAAAAGATGTCCACAAAATATAATTTCATCTCAATTGAGAAAATTTTCTAATTCTGACAGCTTTTCAAATAATATTTATTGTAATTTAACATATCCTTTGGAATTTCTATAATTCCTATAGTATTCTATGTTACTATAGAAAACTCTTGGATTTACTATAATTCTAATAATATTAAAAGAATAGACTTTAACTTCATTATTATCAATTGTTAAGCCTAACTATTCACAAAAATAATGCATTCTGTTTAAGACAGGACTCCTCTTGGTTCAAAACTAGCTTGTTGGTTAGCTGTATTCCTAGGTATTTCATTTTCTTTTTAGCTGTTGTAAGTAGGATTGTGTTCTTAAGTTCACTCTCAGCCTAGATATTGTTGGTATATAGAAATGCTACTGATTTTTGTACACTGATTTTGTGTCCTGAAACTTTACCAAAGCAGTCTATCAATTCTAGGAGCCTTCTGGCAATCTTTAGGATTTTCTAGGCATAGAATCATATCGTCAGAAAAGAGAAATAATTTACTTCTTCTTTCCTATTTAGATGCTTTTTATTTCTTTCTCCTGACCAACTGCTCTGCCTAGGACTTCTGGTATTATGTTGAATAGGAGTGGTAAGAGTGGGCATCTGTATTAGTTCATTCTCATGCTGCTATGAAGAAATACCTGAGACTGGGTAATTTGTAAAGGAAATAGGTTTAGTTGACTCACAGTTCTGCATGGCTGGGGGGGCCCCAGGAAACTCATAATCATGATGTAAGGCATTTCTTCACAGGGTGGCAGGAGAGAGCAAATGCAAGCAGGGGAAATTCCAGATGCTTACAAAATCATTAGATTTCATGAGAACTCTCAATCACAAGAACAGCGTGGGGGCAACTGCTCCCATGATTTAATGACCTCTACCTGGTCCTGCCCTTGACATGTGGGGATTATTACAATTCAAGGTGAGATCTAGGTGGGGACACACAGCCAAATCATATCAGCATCCTAATCTTGCTCCAGTTCTCTATAGGAATAGTTTGAGGTTCTGCCTGTTTAGTATGATGCTGGCTGTGAGTCTGTCATAAATGGCTATTATTTTGAGGTATGCTCCTTTGATGGTTTTATCATGAAGCGATGTTGGATTTTATCAAAAGCTTTTTCTCCATCTATTGAGGTGATCCTGTGGTTTTCACTTTTGATTCTGTTTATGTGATGAATCACATTTATTGATGTGTGTATGTTAAAACAGCTTTGCATCCCAGTAATAGAATCTAGTTGATTGTGATTGATTAACATTTTGATGTGCTGCTGGAATCCATTTGCTAGGAATTTTACATCTATGTTCATGAAGGATATTGGACTGAAGTTTTATTTCTTCATTACGTCTCTATCAGATTTGGTATCAGACTATTGTTGGCTTTATAAAATGAGTTAGGAAAGAGCTCTTCCTCCTCACATTTTTGAAATAGTTTCAGTGGGATTGACAGTTCTTTGTGCATCTGGTAGGATTCAGGTTTGGATCCATCTGGTCCAGGGCTATTTTCAATTGGCAGATTCATTATTATTGATTCAATATCCAAAGTTGATACTGGTCTATTCAGGATTTCAATCTCTTCCTGATTCACTCTTGGGATAATATGTGCTTCTAAGAATTTATCCATTTCCTCTAGTTTTTCTAATTTGTGTGCATAGAGTTGATCATAGTAGCTTCTAAGGATCTTTTGTATTTCTGTGGGATCAGCTGTAATGTTACCTTTTTCATTTCTGATTGTGCTCATTTGGATCTTCTCTTTATTTTTCTTTGTTAATCTAGCTAGGGGTCTATAGTCTAGCTAGGAGTCTATCAATCTTATTTATGTTTTCAAAAAACCAACTTTTGGTTTCATTGATTTTTTTAATGAATTTTTCTATGTCAATTTCATTAAGTTCCTCTCTAATTTTAGTTATTTCTTTTCTTTTGCTAGTTTTGGGGTTGATTTGTCCTTTCTTTTCTAGTTCCTTTAGGTGCAAAGTAAATTTGAGGCCTTTCTAATGTGTTGATGAAGGCATTTAAGGCTATAAACTTTCCTCTTAACATTGCTTTGGCTTTATTCCAGAGATTTAGGTAAGATGCACCCCCATTTTCATTAAATGCAAATAATTTTTTAATTCAAGAGTAGTTTTTAAATTTCTCTGTATTTGTGCAGTTTGGAGAGATCTTCTTGATATTGGTTTCTATTTTTGTTGCCCTACGGTCTGAAAATATGCTACTATAATTCCAATTTTTTTTTAATGTATTGAGGCTTGCATTATGGCTGAGCATGTGGTCAATCTCAAAATATGTTCTATGTGTAGAAGAGAAGAATATTCTGTGGTTACTGAGCATAATGTTCTGTAGATGTCTATTAGTTCCATTTGGTCAAATGTCGAGTTTAGGTCTAGAGTTTCTTTGTTAGATTTTTGCCTCGATGATCTAACAGTCAGTTGGGTATGAAGTCTCCCACTACTATTGTATAGTTGTCTAAGTCTTTTCACAGGCCAAAAAGAAGTTGTTTTATGAATCTGGGTGTTCCAATTTTGGCACATATATACTGAGGATAGTTAAGGCTTCTTGGTGGATTGTATCCTTTATCATTACATAATGCCTTTCGTCATCCTTCTTAATTTTTATTGATTTAAAGTATGTTTTATCTGATATAAGAACAGTGACTCTTGCTCCCTTTTTTTTTTTCCCATTTGTGTGGTAGATCTTATTCCACCCTTTTAACTCTGAGCCTATGGATGTTGTTACCTATGAGATGGGTTTCTTGAAGACAACATATGTTTGTGTCTTGTCTTTTTATCTAGCTGTCACTCTGTGTCTTTTAAGTGGGGCGTTAAGTGCATTTACATTCAAGATTAGTATTAAGATGTGAGATTTCGATCTGTCATCATGGTGTTAGCTGGCTGTTACATAGACTTGATTGTGGAGTTTCTTCATAGCACCTACGGGCTATGTATTAAGTATAATATCTCTGCAAGGAGAAAAACGAAACGCTGCTGAAAGAAATCAGAGATGAAAAAGTAAATGGAAAAAAATCATTAATGTTCATGGATCAGAAAAATGAATATTGTAAAAATGGTCATACTGTCCAAAGCAATTTAAAGATTCAATGCTATTGCTATCAAACTATCAATGACATTCTTCACATACCCAGAAAAAACTATTCTAAAACTCATGTGGAACCAAAAAGGAGCCCAAATAGCCAAAGCAATCCTAAGCAAAAAGAACAAAGTCAGAGGCATCATGCTACCTGACTTTAAACTACACTACAAAGTCACAGTAAACAAATAGCTTGGTACTGGTACAAAAACAGACACATAGATCAATGGAACAAGATAGAAAACTGAGACATAAAGCTGCACACCTACAACTATCTGATCTTCAACAGGGCCGGCAAAAACAAGCAGTGGAGAAAGGATTTCCTGTTTAATACGTCATGCTGGGATAAGGAACTAGCCATCTGCAGAACATTGAAGCTGGACCCCATACCTTTCATCATATAGAAAAATTAGCTCAAACTGGGTTAATGATTTAAATGTAAAACTTCAAACTATAAAAATTCTGGAAGAAATACTCTTCTTGACATTGGCCTTGGCAAATGATTTTTGGATAAGTCCCCAAAAGCGATTACTGCAAAAACAAAAACAGACAATTGGACCTAATTAAACTAAAGAGCTTATGCACAGCAAAATAAACTACCAACAGAGCAAAGAAAAAAGCTACATAATAAGAGAAGATATTTGCAAACTATGCATCTGACAAAGGTCTAATATGTAGAATCTACAGGGAACTCAAATCGACCAGCTCAAAACAAATAACCTCATTAAAAATGGGCAAAGTACATAAACAGACAATTCTCAAAAGAAGAAATATAAGCAGCCGACAAATATATGGAAATATATAAGGATTTGAAATATAAAAAATGTTTATTATCACTAATCATCAGAGAAATGCAAATCAAAACTACAATAAGATACCATCTCACAATAGTCATTAATGTTATTATTAAAAAGTCAAAATCCAATGTGCAGGCCAGGCTGCACAAAAAAGGGAATGTTTATACATTGTTAATGGGAAAATAAATTGTAAATGAGTCCAGCTACTGTGGAAAGCAGTTTGGAGATTTCTCAAAGAACTTAAAACACAGCCACCATTCAACCCAGCAATCCCATTACTGGGTATATCTCCAAAACAAAATGAAACATTCTACCAAAAAGGCACACACGCTTGTATGTTCACTGCTGCACTATTCACAACAGCAAAGACATGGAATCCACCCAGGTGTCCAACAGTGGTAGACTGGATAAAGAAAATGTGGTATAGGTACACCATGGAATACAATTCAGTCACAGAAAGGAATAAAATCATGTCCTTTGCAGCAACATTGATGAAGTGGATGGCTATTTTCCTAAGCAAATCAACATGGGAATTGAAAATCAAATACTGCATGTTCTCACTTATAAGTGAAAGCTAAACACTGAGCCCACGTGAATATAAATATGAGAAAAATAGACACTGTCAGCTACTAAAGGGTGCGGATATGGGTTAAAAAACTAACTCTTGGGTACTGTGCTGGCTACTTGGGTGATGGGATCCATACTCCAAATACCTGTGGAGTATTTGGTACTACACAATAATACACAAATATTGTGTATCACACAATATTCCCAGTATAAAATCTACACGTGTACCCCCGTATCTAAAATAAAGTTGAAAGAAAAAAACAAAAATATAAGAGGCTTCTAAGTGTGACTTATTTAAAAGGTTGACAGTGTTAAGTAATGCCCAATTTAGCAAAATTGTCTGGTATGGGCAAATTTATGGCAATAAACCTAATCATAATAATTCCAGGGATACTTAAAGTTCTATGGATATACTATGGGACCACTGGCCTAAGTAAATCCAGATAATAATAGATCATGGGCTTCAACACTAAGTAGTTGCAAAAGCCAAATGTTGAGGTCCTGAATTATGAACAATGAGACTGCCATTATTGAAAAGTTTAATGAAAATGGATTGTATGTAAAGTTTGTAATAGAAAACAGGAAAGTGTGGCCGGGCGCGGTGGCTCAAGCCTGTAATCCTAGCACTTTGGGAGGCCGAGACGGGCGCATCACGAGGTCAGGAGATCGAGACCAGCCTGGCGAACACGGTGAAACCCCGTCTCTACTAAAAAAAAAAAACAAAACTAGCCGGGCAAGGTGGCGGGCGCCTGTAGTCCCAGCTACTTGGAGGCTGAGACAGGAGAATGGCATAAACCTGGGAGGCGGAGCTTGCAGTGAGCCAGGGTCCGGCCACTGCACTCCAGCCTGGGCAACAGAGCAAGACTCTGTCTCAAAAAAAAAAAAAAAAGAAAAAGAGAAAAGAAAAGAGGAAAGTGGTCTTGTACATAATTATTGTAAACTACTATTTTTATAAGCTAAACAAGATGGAATAAAAGCCCATACTGCTGCCAGTCTACTGTGTGGGATTTTTTTTTTTTTTCCTTTTTTGATAGATGGTGATATGATTTGGCTCTGTATCCCTACCCAAATCTCATGTGGAATTGTTGGAGGAGGGACCTGGTGGGAGGTGACTGAATCATGAGGGCAGACTTCTACCTTGCTACTCTCATGATAGAGTTCTCAGGAGATACGTTTGTTTGAAAGTGCGTAGCAACTCCCCCTTGCCATTCTCCTCCTCCTGATCCAGGCACATAGGATGTGCCAGCTTTCCCTTCACCTTCCACCATGCTTGTAAGTTTCCTGACGCCTCCCCAGCCATGTTTCCTATACAGCCTATAGAACTGTGAGTCAACCAAACCTCTTTTCTTTATAAATTACCTAGTCTGAGGTAGTTATTAATAGGAATGTGAGAATGAACTAATACAGATGGGGTCTTGCTCTGTCACCTACACTGGAGAACAGTGGCACAATCATAGCTTACTGCCACCTCGAACTCCTGGCTTCAGTAGGTCCTCTTATCCTCTTGTCCCAGACTTCAGAGTAGCTAGTTAGCTAGTAGGTAGGACTACAGGTGTGAATAACCATGGCTCTTTTTTTTCTTGGTAGAGATAGGGTCTTGCTATGTTACCCAGGCTGCTCTTGAACTCTTGACCTCAAGCAATCCTCTTGCCTCAGCCTCTCAAAGCACTGAGATTACAGGTTTGGACCATGGTGCCTGGCCTGGCTAGAATTCTTAATACATGGAATTTCTAATGACAACCCTCAAGCCACTAAGAAACGGATTATGAGATAACAAGGAATAGAAAATAAATAGCCCTATTCCACCCTAATTATTTTTTCTTATTACTCCATAGCAAATTCCAAGACACTAATATATAGGATGATCACATGTTTTAGTGTGTTTTGGACAGTCCTAGTTAATATCTATGATCCCATTGTAATTATTAATAAAGTTCATTTTCATTGTCAGAAGTATCTCAGTTGGAATAATAAATTATATGGTCACACTCCCAATAAGCCACTGAAATTACTGAACTCCCTTCAGATTATTCTGACATTAAAAGAGAAAAAATCACTTTGTTAATGTTGCTGTCATTGCTATTATTTAATACTAAGTAAACAGCATTGGGTTGTTGCAGACAGAAATCAATAAAAAGCAATGCTATAAGCCTTCAAAAAAGGGAATAGAACCTCATTGTGGGAAGAGGACTTAGAAGTAAGTAGCATTTTATGTTCACTAAGACATAGTTGAGTTTCTAGACTCAATGGAAATACTGTGGCTTTGGTTTAATGTTTAACTAGTAAGTAAAATCCATATCTACAGAATCCATATGGACAAGAGATTCATGTCATTGCCCTGACGCCTTTTGCCTGCACAACATAAAGGAATTGCTATTCTTCAACCATTCAATCAACGAACTTTTATTAGAAATTGATTATATTTCATGCCCCTGCTTAACTCTGTGGGATACAGAAGCAACCATGGTACTTGCTTATAAAAGTTCATATTTTAATTTGCAATTCAAGACCAAAACAATCACATATACAATAACTATATGGCAGTAACTCTTAGAAGTAATTTTAAGAAAACAGTTAAAATACTAAGAAAAAAGCTTTTGGAAAAAGGCTTGAATTTAGACCTAAAGGATGCAAAGACTTCAAAAGATAAAGAGGAATCATGTAAAGGAAAGAATATCTGGTAATGAACATAATTTCAGGAGTGGCTAAAATGAATCTAGTGTTGAAATAAAAAATACCATTGTATAGACATGATGGAGCCATGTTCTAGATACATTATTTAGGTAAGGGTTTTTGCTTGATAAAATACATGGTGTCAATATTAAAAATCATCCAACAACTGACGTCTCCACAGTAGTAAACATTTTCAGGTTTTCCTACACTGCACTCCAAGTCCTTATCAAGATGATGAAAGACATTCGATAGGAAAAGTGTCCAGCACCTTTTTACTTTTAGTCCCAAACAACAGCTATCATGAACAACAACAAAAAATATGTGATCCGATAAACGATGCATTAATTTGTGATGAAAATATTTCAAAATATGTCACTGGTTTCTTTGAATAACCAAAGAAAGATGTGTCCTGAGTCTGCACTCCGTTTCATTTTTTTTTTTTTACTCCAAACATCACATATCTAGCTAATAATTTCAGCATTCAGGTTCTTAGACATTTTCAAATATGCAAAGGTTATCACACTAATCCCTTGTCTTAAACTTCACTCACAGTTGCTTCCATCAAGACTCACTTGTTCCATGAAGATATTCTCAAATAAACTTATCTGCCTCCAGTCATTAAAATCACTCAACTAAAATAGCCACCAACCCCTCCTCTCCAGATCTCTGAATACTTAGTGTTTTCCAGATAGTAGTAATTAATTGATGGTAGGCATGTTTTAGGCATGTGAGTCTGAGTCTGTGTTCTGTTTCCTCTTTTAGACTGGATCACTCCAAGGGCAGGAAACTATCTTTTATTTTCTTTCACTATCATCATTATGTATTATTATTTAGCGTTTAATAAGAAACAATAGTTTATTGTAGAAGAGTACGAATCAGTTTCTCACAGCTGAAAGCAAATAATGGCCACAAAAAAAATAGAAGCATTAGTACTAGCCAAAGAGATTAAAAATAATAAGAAAACTAAGTATATGTAAAATTTTTAAATCAAAAAGAGAGTAAGAGAAAACAGACTCTAAATAAATGGGGCAGGCATGAAATCAATGACTACTCAACAATGACTAAAATACTAAATTCGGTTTTTTTTTTTTAGTGATACACCAAAGAAAGTAGACTATTAGGAAGTAATGAAGACTGCTAAAATAGCTATTGATGAAAGGTTGGTAAGAAAACAGTTGGAACTGCACATTTAAAAATTAGGAGTCCCCTGCTAGAATTATTGAACACTCTACAATGGGATAAACTAGGAGTAACAATTGGATGGATTCTTTGAAAGTGAAACTTGAGGTGAAAGGGAAAGCAGAATGCTATAGCATTTTTGACACAGAATTATGCTGCTAGTCTACCAAAGCCATCGCCAATGAGTTCTGGCCCTATGTAGTATTATTACGCCAGCAAAAATCATGTCCAGGACCCTCTATACCTTCTTTCCATAGTCATCCTTTGTCCATGGCTGCTTTTTCCTGACACGGCACCTGACCAGTGCTTTTCTGCTGCCCTGGCTTACTGGGCCATCAAGTCTATCTTCTCTTCCAGACTTAGAGTTCTTTTCCCTTATCTCTACTTTCTGCTAAGATAATAGTTAGGTATTCTGTTACATTAATCCATGAAAGTCAACCTAGTTTAATTCAACAATTTCTATTTCATGGCTACCACATGTCGGGCACAGTAGAAAATGTGGAGATGAATATGATAGAAACACAGTCACCTCAGCATGTACAGCTGGACAGAAGATGTTCTCACACTTAGCTTAGGCTCTTGAGTACATGCTTTAAATTCTTCTCTGGCCACAATTCAAGGCTTTTGTTACAGATTACCCACACTTTCCCAAATGGTTACTTTCAAATAGCCTGACCTGGTGAGTGCAGTGGGGTTTTGTGTTTGTTTTGCATTTGTTTGTTTTGTGTGGCAAGATGTGGTACTCACATCTCAGCGTTCATCTGTTGTCTTACCTTTATGCTTTGCTTTTCACAGTCTCCCTAAATGCTCCCTTGTTTGCTTATCTTTGCATGGCACTCCCACTGTCTATTTTGTTGTTGTCGTTGTCATCATTGTTTTTACTTTTTTTTTTTTATCAACGGTAATTATGTTGTGATTCTGGATAAAAGCACAATGACAGTTATACGAGTTTTTTGGATACACATTTTAAATGACCAACACCAGGTGCTATGACACCCACTTGTCACAACAGGATTTCTCTAGGAAAAACTCCAAGACTATTCATATATGACAAAAAGAAGGTTTGAACATGAAAGATGAACACGATATCAAAGTGAATATTTAAGAAGGAAGTTTTGCAGGACAAAGTAAGGAAAACAGCTAAAATTGACTGACAGTTTTAAGTGGGAAAAAATCGAACGGTAGTGTAATAGATACCAAACTCTTCTAGAACTGGAAACAGCATCATGAGGTTATGTTTGAAGACTTTTGGGGGGTATCCTTTGAATTTGGGAAAACTTATCTCCAAAGTGAAAGATAATTCTTCAGAAAAAAAAATGCTTAATTATTTTCCCCTTCAAAGCTGCTGATACATATGTATTCTCTTTCAAATGACAATTTCAATCTATGAGGCAATCAACCAAGCAAAAGGTTTTACATTTCAGCACTATGGGCAAGATAGATAGAAAAAGATTCAAAAACTATGGTCCCTTCTCTCCAGTAATTTATATATATTCAACAATCTTTTGCTGTAGCAAGACCAATGCACAAATAATTCACAGTAAAATAGTATGGACTATATATGCTATAGATGCATAAGAATAGATAAGCCAAGTTCCATTAATATAGATTTGTATTAAATATTTGTAAAATGGGTAAATGAACAAATAAATAAATGAGCAGATTAGGGTGAGTGGGTTCAGTCTTGAGCGATGGTTAGAGTTTGATGAAGTAGAGCTGGTAGGGTTATTTTACATGTACAAGAATTTACCAGAGCAGAGGCCATGAGCAGGGACAAGAATGGGGGAAAGAGATTGTACTTTTAAGGGGCCAAGAAAACAAGCTCAAATGGAGAAAAAGGTCTCAAGGCATGAAGAACACATGTACATTTCTTATAATTATAAAATCTTTAAAAAAGAAATCTGGAGTATAAATTTGTATTATTATAGTAATAATTGGATTATCCCAGGGTAATAATTCACAAGCTTAATGACTTGAGTACCCAGAATAATGCAGCAGGAAAAATAATATGACTATGACTAACTTTATCCCAGTCATATTTTATTGGATATTAATTTTTATTCATTCACTTTTTGATCCCACATTCTCTGCTGTCACTCCTTTCCCCTCCCTTTTTCTCCCTTTAGTCTCAGCAACCTTTATCTCTTGGGTATTGCTTCGTTCACCTCTAAGTTTGTCTCTGAACTGTAGGCTATTAATCATCATAGACCTTATCTGCCAAGGCTTTCTGGACTAATTCTTCTCGATCTTCATGTCCTTCACTCACTTATGGCCAAAATGTACAGCTTCAATAGTACTACCACATAACATGTATGCAGAATGCTAGCCTAGGGAGTAGGCAGGTGTTCCACCTTTATTGGGTACCGTCAACTCTATGTTTCTTGGCTCTTTTCTTCTGCCATTATAATGAAGTCTTAAAGTGCTATCTGACTTACATGTTGTTGGTGATACACTAGAAACTACCCATGATTCCTCAAAGCCACATACTGTTAATAAAAGGGATAAACATTGAAAGAGGCACTGCATGGTTATGTGTATCTTCATTAATATCTCTTCATCCACAGCTTACATAACAATCCATCACCTATCCATCCAGAATCATTTTACATGCCCAATCTTTCCATTTTTGGATGTAACAAAATTATTTCACTTTACTTCTTGATAAGTAAAGGTGTATGGTACTTTAGAAAAGGAACAGAAGTTAGCATCAGAAAACCTATGCTTGAATTTTACCCTCCACTATTTTATGAAATTAGGTATTTCATTCAAACCATCTTACCCTCCAAGTTAACATATGTAAACCTATTAGAAAAAAAATTCTTGCATTTCTATCTCATAGGTAATTGTAATACCAAATGAAAGAAGGGAAAATCCTCAGAACATTCAAAATTTTAAAAAATGTTATTTGTATTTATTTCAAGCTTGGACAATTGTGACCTAATTTTTAGTCTATCCTCATTAGCCTTCTTCATTTGTAGATATTCTTTAAAAAAAAAAAATTGAGATGCATGACCAAACAGATTTCAATGTCCAGAACACATACTAGATATTCAATTAATATTAGAAGGGAAATGGATTAAATATTCCATATTATGATATATCATTTAATTCAGGGTTAATGTTTCTGTGTGTTTATTTTCAATTCCCATCTTGATTTGTCAATATATACAAAGGTTACATCAAAGAGTAGTCTATAAAAACTGCCTGTAACTTTTATGGTACTACTGGATAACTCAACTTATTCATTGATAAGTACAGCCTGTATTTTTTTTCCTAAGTGAATTACCTTTCAGTGCCCACATTGAATATCATCTACCACTTTTCTGCCCACTCACACAGGCTGGCAAGTTCTCCCTGCAGTTTATCTCCATCTGCTTGGCATTTCACTACCTGGAAGAGCTTAGTGTCATCTGCAAACTTGCATAATTCACCATGCATTCCCTCTTCCAAATCATTTATGAAAATGTTAAATAAGACAGGTTCCAGGGCCAGTCTCTAAGAAATCACACTGTTTTCACTTCTCCCTTCAGAGGCACTCTCATTTATCTCTACGTTGTGTTTTTCCTTTCCACTGTTAAAATAAGCTTTGTATAATCACTATATATATGTATACATTTCTTCTATGAACTGAAGATACTAGAGGTTTGGGGATATGAAATTATCCAAAATGTGTTTCTTCCATAAAACTCAGGCACACTGGAGGTCAGACAACTTGGGTAGCAATAAGGAAACTGAACACACAAGAAATTCTGGGCCCTTCAGACTCAATATTCCAAAAAAGCATGTTTTTATCTGTTTTATACATTGAGACATCAATTTCTGGGGAAAAAAATCTATAAAAAATTATAGCTTTAAAACCACTAGTCCTGAGAAAAACTGTGAAATCAAGATCCCAAGATTTGTGCTTTGCTGTATACTCATCTATGTACCACCAGTGTATTCTTAGACAAGTGACCCAGCCTTGCTGAGAATCTGGTTTCTGAACTGCAAAGCAGAAAAAATGGTCTCTACCATGTCTCCATGTCTCTCTTGCAGGATTTCTGAGGCTGAAATGGTATAATGTATTTAAAGGCT
>NW_012115044.1:5041516-5053141 GCF_000951035.1 Colobus angolensis palliatus
CATTGGTAGCTTGATGGGGATGGCATTGAATCTATAGATAACCTTGGGCAGTATAGAGTAAGGCTATATAGATGGATATAGTAGAAGGAATAGGGGAACCAGCACTATCAGAGAAACCGTAGTTCCCATATTCAAAGGGCCTGAGCTGGGAAGGGGAAATAAAAATGTCAGGAGGCAGTTGATATAATGAGAAACTGAGCAAAGCAAGGACATTTGTCTATGAGATTAAATATGAGAGATAAGGGGAGCGAGAGTTTGAAAGAGAAGGGAGGAGGTTGCGGTTGAAGAGTGTAATACTGGAGTTTAATGCTTCTCAGTAAGGGACCTAGAAGCAGGTACCTGTAGTGACGTTGAAATGAAAGATGTAGAATTGAGGAAATAAAAGTGTTATAAATGAAGGTATTATAAAAATTGTCTAAATATCCTTTTTTCCTCTCAACAGGGTAGAGAAGAAAAGTGAGATTGGTCCCAAGGTCTGCAAAATTAGAGGATAACCACCAGGATATCCATGAATGGCAGAGTGAGGAGGGTAGAAATAAACATAGTCAAAGAGCAGGAACCTCAAAGGAAGACTTAAAACAGGAGGACGGAGACAATAGTCTGCAGTCAGAAGATCATTCACCCATGTTTCATGACCCACTAAGTAAGCGTGTACCGGGTAAGTTGTGTAATCAAAGGAATGCCTCAGTTCAAGCTTGGCATGCAGATATACAAAGAGTTCAGTGAAAGGATGACAACATGGGAGATTTGGTTTACAAGAGTACAAGGTTTCCAGAGGGCCTAAGCAGAAAGGAGTTATACTGAGACAATGCAGAGAGCTATGTAAAATCAAAATAAAATGGTAGATATGTGATGAGAAGGAACTCTGTGACCAAACTCTACGGGGGTACAAATCATGTTTTGGTATAGCATAAAAATATCCTCAGAGAGTAGAGATAGTTGCTGCAAAGTTTAAAAGGGGCATCAAGGGCTCACTTGTTCTAGAAAGAAGTTATCTAAATCTAATCCAGATGTAGTAAAGAAATTCTGTTGGACGACATTGGTATCCAATTGATACATGCTTTCTGTTTGGTGTAACCCATACATTCCAATTCAATTTAAATGTGTCCAAATCAACCAAAATTTGTTGGCTACCAAATATACACTAGGTACCAGTTGCACCTATAAACAAATCAGCCTTATATGTTCCAGATTTGTTCTAAGATTGTTGTAAAATCCCTTGTTTTAATTTTGAAGGACTTACGCTTGGTAGGAGAAAGGGTGAACTAAGTTCCTCTTACATTATGAAGGCGTCTTTCACTTCTCCAGACTAAACTGTAACCCCCCCACCCCCCACTTCCTAAAAACTCATATATTGATGCCCTAATTCCAAATGTGACGGTATTTGGAGACAGGGCCTTTAAGGTTTAAATGAGGTCATAAGGATGGGACCCTGATCCAACAGGGCTGGTGTTCTTATAAAAAGAAGCAGAAGAGACACTAGGGACGTGCAAACAGAGAAAAGATCATGTGAAGACACAGTGAGAAGGTGGCCATCTGCAAACCAAGGAGAGCAGATGTGGAAGAACCCAAACCTGCTGGAACCTTAATCAGGGACTTCTAGCCTCCAAAACTGTGAGAAAATCATTTTCTGTTGTTTAAGCCACTCAGTCCAAGGTATTTTGTTATGGGAGCCTCAGCAAACTAATACACTCATGTTACCAGTTAGCGCAATTTCTTTTTGATGTTCAAAATTGATGAGGGAACTGAGTCTCAGAGAGGCTAAATGTGTTTCCCAAGGCCACACTGCTAGAAAGCCATGGATGTGGAATTAAAATCCAGGTCCATCTGACTGCAAAGCCAATGAGCTCTTTGCTGCCATTGGCTCTATTTCTTTTCTAGTGCTAAGGGAAAACACAGCAACCCCCATCTTCCACTAACAATAATAACAACAATAGACCGAGCTCTATATTCATTTTCTTAAAGGTGATTTCAAAGAAGAACATTTGAGAGCTGGATAGACTTAGGACAAAGCTGATCATCAGCCGATTGCTTCTAGTCCCAAACAACAACCACAAAAATAGATATTTGAAAAATGAAATCTATAAAGAAACTGATCTCTAAAACTACTTTACAGTGCTTTCATTTTGATTTTGACGTTTCGTTTTATTATGAATATAAGTCATGTTCACTACAAAAATGGAAGGAAAATAGAAATGTATAAAATGTTAATGGACATTCCCTTTAGGTGTTTCTAGTTTTTCATTATTATAAAACAATACGGTCACATATCATTTTATGTACTATATGGAATTTTATATAACTATCGATATTTTAGAATAAACTTGTAAAACTGCTGAGTCAAAGGGTATGTGCATTTTAGATTGATAGGTATTTTCCAATTGGCTTCTAAACCCTCCAAAGCTAACTTTCATTATATTACCTTCCCTAGGTCCAGCCCCTAGTACCACCACGCAGACTCCACCCAGAACAAAATGGTCTACAAGTAAGAAATTGCTATTGCTTACATTACTTTATAAGAAAGCACTGACATATCCTGAGGATATATCCAGGACATTTCACCATCTTGTAACAGAAAACATAATTCAATTTGAATGTTAGATCTGTGTCTAGAATTCTGTTTAAAACGAACATTAAAGCAAAAATCCTACCATCCTATTGTACTTAGAGTGAACCAATCTCCACAAACCATGAAATAGTTAAGGCTGATTCATCACAACCAATCAGTAAATTTAATAAAAGTAGGACAGAAATGTGGATGGAAGCTGATAAGACAGTATGTGACACATTGTAGCAGCCACTGTTAGTGACCTAGATGACACCTATCCCCTCCTCCTCCTAAGAAAGACTTGCTGAGGGCAGCTGTTTGTCTGCCAAGGTAAAGTGTCACTTTCCACCTTTCTTATGTGGTCATATGTCATAATTTTCAGCCCAGAGAAGTAAACAGATGTCTGACATGGACGCAGCAAACACTTTTGCTTTTGTTGATAGAGGGATGAAAATTACTTACACTGAAATCTCCTAACCCACTCCTCCTGCCACCATCAACTTCATCCGTTTTGAATGTGGATATGATATAAAATACTGTAGCCATTTTTGTGAACTTTAAGAGAAATAGCATGAAGAAAAGGCTAGAAGAATCGCAGAGATGTTGGTCCCACTATTCTCCAGCATAAGTTTAAGGATGCCTGACAAAATATATACAGCATCTCTTTGTTTAAAATCCTATATTATCTTGCTATTTGATGCTAAAGACATGCTTAATCATGTAGTTATTACATTAACAATGTAAATCTGATAAAGATATTTTTAAAATTGAAATATGGTAAAGTTATTTTTAAAATTGAAATTAAAATGGAAGACATTTAAAATGGTCTCTTTTTAAAAAAAAAGGTTTCAATAATTAGTAGATTACCTTTGTACAAGACTGCTTGTAGCTTTTGGTTGGAAAGTAATGTGATTAAAAGAGGCTGAACTTTAGAATCTGACATACCTACACAAACATTCCATTTTTTGCCATTTTCTAGCTTTTGTGGTGGGAAGAGAACCCGGTTTCTTAATTTATAATTAAACATAATCAGAAGAATCATATAGGCTTGTTCTGATGATATGTGATGATCACATAGTAGATAATCAACACATGTTGGTTCTTCTCTCATTTCATTCAAAATTTATATTTTTTATGGAAAAGGCAGCCTTGGTCTACCTCCCAGGAAACAATAGCAGTTTCACATTCTTCACTCTGTTTTATGGCAAAGAGGAAAATAAGCTGATAAAGGACTTTTAAAATCTGAACGATAGATGTCAGGATATGGAGTAGGAAGAACACTGATTCAAATCAGCCCTTAGACTTTCTAGAGATACAGCCCCACAAACTGAAAATTGATGGTCATCATGAAGACTCATGAGATTCTGCAAGATCCTGGCCTAGAGACTACAACCAGGTTCACTCTATTGTACTTACCAATGGAGAAAGAAAAAAAAAACAAAAAAAACTCAGCAGAAATAGCTAATTCTCTGCCAGCTTGAACTCCATGGTAATGACTATTAACTAAGATTCTTTTAAGAATAACATAGAATCTGTTTTTTTAAACAAATGCAGGAATAAACATTCACATTAGTAATTCCAAAGTCATTTAAGGTTGGCAGTTGCTCTGGTTTATTCGAAATTTTTAAAACGCAAGAAAAATCATTCACATTACTAACTCCAGAGTTATTCAAGGTTGGTGGTTGCTCTGGTTTATTCAAAATAAAAGTACGTCTTTTCTACTTGCTTCGCATTTAAGAACCATGTTTGTAGAATTTGTTTTTTGTTTGTGTATTAATAAGGTTATACTTACCAAAATACAATTGGAAATATATAATCAGAAAAGATTCTATTAAAATATTTCTTCAAGTGTGTTCTAAGGAACATCAATCCCTCAGTGTGCTTTGGAAAATTTTCTTGTGATTAAACGAGCTTGAGAAATCACTTTATAATATATGGTTCTGTTAAAGATTTTAAGTAATACAGTAATACATTATAGGGTTTGAGAAACTTCATATTTATAGAAACTGTTTAACATTTAGCTTAATCCAAAGCCTAGAATTGTTCCAAATGTCTTTGACCATGAAAGGCTGTTCTCCTAGTAATACCTATTAACCTCCTACACCGAGCACATTGTTTGAAACACACTTTGGAAACGGCTATGGAGTTTGGTGGTCACATATTATAATGGTGGCGATACCTATAAAAGCAGAGTAATATGAAACATACTCAGGTGTCCATTCAGTCTGTCTGTGAAGCCAGATGGACAATCAGCTGACATAAATGGGTTACACGCAACCAGACTAAAAGCAGATTGGTGTTAAGATGGTTTTCTTTGCAGTCCTAGATTTGTACCCTATTGTCTTTACTATGTTACTTGGGACAAAAATGTTAGCATACACATATAAGCATATACTTCTACGCAAGCAATTGAAGTATCCAGAAAACAGTCAACACTATATTTGTTCAACCATTTTTGAAAACATTCTCTCTGCAAGGCATGCTGCTGATAAAAGAACAGAATATGTTTGTCGAGTCCAGTGTGGAAGAAGGGAGTGGTAAAAGATTTCCCAAAACACGCTTCTCCTGAAATGGAACACCTTGATACCATTTGGCTCTGTGTCCTCACCCAAATCTTATCTCAGATTGTAATTCCCCTGTGTCCAGGAAAGGACCTACTGGGAGGTGAGTGGATCATGGGGGCAGTTTCCCCCATGCTGTTCTCATAATAGTGAGGGAGTTCTCACGAGATCTGCTGGTTTTAAAAGTGGTAGTTTACCCTGGGCTCGCTCTCTCTCCTGCCTTGTGAAGAAGGTGCCTGCTTCCTTCACCTTCTGCCATGATTCTAAGTTTCCTAAGGCCAGCCATGCAGAACTGTGAGTCAATTAAACCTTTTTTGTTTATAAACAACCCAGACTCAGGTAGTATCTTTATAGCAGTGTGAAAACAAACTAATACACACCCTCTCAAATGAATAATCCTCACAAAGATGGAAACTTCAGCGTAATCTGAAGTTACCATTTGTGAAGATGTGATGTCAATTTTTCTTTGAAATTTATAGTTTCATATGATATTTACAGTGTGAGACTTGGTGAGGGAAGATAATATATGTAAAGACTTTACCCAAATGGAAATTGTGAAATGAATTTTGGTATAGAAAGCCAGCTATAATATTGTTTGACATAATAGTTTTATTTTACTATTTTATATTCTATAACAATCATATGTGGATTACAGAATATGGGTCAAAAAGCAGGCTAAATAGTGAGAAAAACTTCTTTTTTTTTAAAGAAAGGATGATCATTATTTCATGGGAGTTTGGAATCTAATTGAAAAGACAAGATGTATGCCCATAAAACAGGTAACAACACAAGGGAGATATGATTAAGTACCATGAAAAATGATGAGTGATAAAAGTAGCAGGTGCTATAAGAGGATTAGAGAAGAAGAAATCGAGTTTCACTATTTTCATGGATATGAAATAACCTAAATTTAAAAATCAACTTGATTTAAGTGGATTTAGCTTGTCATTTCAATTTTGCATGTTCAAGGCTTTATGTAATTGGGACTCTTCTCATTGTTTTCCCAGCTTGCTCACCAGGTAGCCAGTGAGAGAACAGAATAGGCAGTTCTGTCCTTGCCATCTGCCATAACTCCCATTGCAAATCGGGTGACTGTGTGTGTGTGTGGTGTGTATACACACATACACATATGCTACCCGATATGTATTTGCATTTGGGACTGAATATTTTGAGGTTCTCAGATTCAAGGAACTGTGAAAATACCGGGTATCATTATCTAAACTTTCAGTCTGAGGTTTAGTCATCCCTGAACGATCACGGCTCAGCACTGAAAGTAAAGATGTATCTACATAAGCACAAATTGCAACAATAACATTTTGCATTTCTAAAACATCTTCCATTGAAATAGCTCATTCTCAGTGCTGTTTACAAGCATTAATTTAGCCTCACAAGGGAAAGATAATTTGCAAGAAATAGGTTAAGGGTCTGATTTGAGACAGTACAGTTCCTGAAGTCAGTATAAAATACAGGCATTCTCACTCCCTGTCTAGTGACTCGGTGCGAGCCAACCCTTCTTCAATTCCTTTTAAAATTTTGTTTTCAAATGCCAATGAACACACAATAATAATAAATTTTAACATGTCATTAGCATAGATACAAAAAATAAGGCAGAGAATCTTTTTTTTATTATTATTATACTTTAAGTTCTAGGGTACATGTGCACAACGTGCAGGTCTGTTACATATGTATACTTGTGCCATGTTGGTGTGCTGCACCCATCAACTCGCCAACACCCATCAACTCGTCATTTACATCAGGTATAACTCCCAATGCCATCCCTTTCCCCTCCCCGCTCCCTATAATAGGCCCTGGTGTGTGATGTTCTCCTTCCCATGTCCAAGTGATCTCATTGTTCAATTCCCACCTATGAGTGAGAACATGTGGTGTTTGGTTTTCTGTTCTTGCAATAGTTTGCTGAGAATGATGGTTTCCAGCTGCATCCATGTCCATACAAAGGACACAAACTCGTCCATTTTTATGGTTGCATAGTATTCCATGGTGTATATGTGCCACATTTTCTTAACCCAGCCTGTCACTGATGGACATTTGGGTTGATTCCAAGTCTTTGCTATTGTGAATAGTGCTGCAATAAACATTCGTGTACATGTGTCTTTATAGCAGCATGATTTATAATCCTTTGGGTATATAACGAGTAATGGGATGGCTGGTTCATATGGTATTTGTAGTTCTAGATCCTTGAGGAATCGCCATACTGTCTTCCACAATGGTTGAACTAGTTTACAATCCCACCAACAGTGTAAAAGTGTTCCTATTTCTTCACATCCTCTCCAGCACCTGTTGTTTCCTGACGTTTTAATGATTGCCATTCTAACTGGTGTGAGATGATATGACTCTGTCTATGTTATTACTATCATTTACAAGCTTTTCTCAGGCCTGGTAAAGTTTTTTTCTGTGTGCCTGGAACCACTGATAATGAAAATCATTATAATGAAGAGAATAATATTCAAATGTGAGAAAATGTTCAATGAGAAGATGAAAGAAAACATAGGAAGTTCTGAGCCCCTCACAGGTAGACTTGCTTCATGAAAGTCTGTTCTCCAGTTTCTTAATCAAAGTAGTAGCTCATCAACAACTGGTAGAATAGAATAGGAGCAACAATGCTGGGTCAGACTATCAGAAATTGGATAGTAGTCCTCTGCCAATACCACTGTCCCTATTGCAGCCCAAGGGAATTAAACATTAGAATGTGCCGGGGCAAACAAAAAGTATAGGCCGAGGAGGAGGAACAGCACAGAGGGACTATGATGATTATCCTTAGCACTTGCAGAACTTTATTATTCACTTTTTTGCTCAATTAAATATAAGTAATTATTATGTATTTTCCATATCAAGTTGCAATGCTAAATGTAGAGATAAAAAAATCCTCAAAAAGGCAAAACATACATAAGCCAGAAAGAAACAATAAGAATGGTGTAAGTCGATTAATTCTTTCAATACATTTGGAGCATCTACAACAGGAATGGCCAGAAATTCTCAAAAGTGGTGATGCTTTGGAAGGTACAAGGGGGAACTCTAGAATTTAGCTGGGATGGCTTTTGATTGTCACAGTAACTGAAGGAACCCTTGGCACTCATTGGGCAGTATCCAGGGGCACTAGATACACTGCAATATTCAGGACAGTCTCACCAATAAATAACTCTCCCAACTCCTGCATGACTTTCAAAGATCTCACTGCATGTTTATTCATGGGGGTGAGAAGCCAATTTATAATTGCTTGAGGTTAGACGCTCTCTCCATGTACTAGGTATTATACAAAGAATTATTTACACAGTTTTAATACATACTGAGTTCCCTGAGTGCAAGTCTCATATTAATCAGGACATATTTAACATAGTTTGATTCAGAATTTACCAACATGTGGTCACAATTTTAGAAAATCACATAATGAGTGGCTATGCCATTGCTCTTGAATCACTGAAACAACATGCCGCACCCTTCTGAATGTGTACTGGCCGTGTCCAGGTGATACCATGCATACTTCTATGCATCTTCCTACTTTATCACATCATTCTGTGAAGTTATGCCTTAGCATTTTACATACTGAATATTTAATATTTTATTATAATTAATTTCCATAATTTCTTCTATTCTAGTTAACCATGATACTGACTTTTAAAAAATTACATGTGTAGCTAAGTTGTATCATATATTAATCTCAACTGAGAACAGTAAAGGTATATTACATATTAGTTGTTATAAACAATATCACATATTGTTATAAAGAGTACTGTACATTATTTTTTATAAATAATATAGTACATGTGATGGTTAATATTAAGTGTCAACTTGATTGGATTGAAGAATGCCTAGAAGTCTAGTAAAGTATCATTTCTGGGTGTGTCTGTGAGGGTGTTGCCAGAGGAGATTAACATTTAAATCAATCGACTAAGAGAGGAAGACCTATCCTCAATGTCTGTGGCCACCATCCAATCGGCTGCCAGTGAAGCTAGAACAAAGCTAGCGGAGGAAGGGGGATAAGCTGCCTTGCTGAGTCTTCTAGCTTTCATTTTTCCCGTGCTAGATGCTTTCTGTCCTTCAATATCAGACTCTGGGTTCTTTGGCCTCGGATTTACACCAGTAGTTTGCTGGTTGGCTCTAGGGCCTTCGGCCACAGACTGAAGGCTGCACTGTCAGCTTTCCTACTTTTGAAGCTTTTGGACTTGGACTGAACCACTACTGCCTTCTTCTTGGCTTGAAGACAGCCTATCATAGGGTTTCACCTTGAGATGGTGTGAGTCAATTTTCCTTAATAAATTATCTTTCATATATACATATATCCTATTAGTTCTGTCCCTCTGGAGAACCCTAATACAGTACTCTATTATTAAAAAGTAAATGTGCCTCTGCTAGGTAGTACAGATAACAGTAGTGGTGAGGACAGGAAATAGAGTGGTTAAAAAGCAAGTGTCAAGTCAATGGGCACAGAAATAAGTCTAAAATTACAAAGAGTACTAAGCCTTACGAAGAAAAATAAGGTCATGAATTGAAAAGAGAATAGCAGAAGAGAACTTAAATTGAATAGTCGAGGTTCAGAAAAGGCTTCTCTAAACAAAGATAAAGAGCAACAAGATGTTTATAAGTTGTCAAATGAAGAAAAGGGGGCTGCACTGTGAGTAGAAGGATGAGCATGTATGAATAAATATATGGTCACAATGGGCTACAAGAGAGGAGAAGGAGTTTAATCAGTTTGATCAGAAAACACAGGACAAAGCAGCTTTTCCACATCCCACATTCTTTTGTGCATAATTCCTCCACCTTCCTAAATACATGTTGCTTTAAAAGCAATGCAGATCTCTCCTCAGAATCTATTCAATGAACCCCAAATTTCTCCTGAGAGAAGAAGAAATATAAAGCGTCACTAGAATGTACATTACCTTGCCTAAATGCCTTGAGATAGATTAACGTATTCCAATATTTTCTCTAGGTAAATGCTATCTGAATTGGAAAATTGGGATTTTTACTCTGTACTCTGCATTTAGCATGGTCTTGCCTAAATGTTAAAGCAAATGACTTCTTGCCTAAGGGTTTGAAAATAACAAAGCCAAGCAATATGCATCCATGGCTCCCCTTGGCTCATTCAATCAAAAAAAAATTAAGTAGTGCTGTTTTCATAACTACCATTGTGGGGACACTTCAGTGTTGAGAGAACAAGAAGCTAATTCCTATTCTCCTAATGTGATGCAGTGGAGAAAATTCAGAGGAGGATTTGTCTCATAAACTGCAAATATGCAGGGGGTGACTCCAATCAAGCACCACAAGACTTCTTTGTAAGTGTTTACATGAAAGGAAACCATCTATTTCTTGAGGCCAGTTATCTCTCCATTATGCAATCTCTCACCCACTTGGGGTACAGACATGGAAAAAGTGCAGTTGATTGAAACCCTGTCCAAGAACTCCTTCCTTACTGTGGCTTACGTCAGAAAAACTGGGAGATGCGCAAACTCTCAAGCTCTCATCTGATAGCATTTTCCTCTCCTTTTACACTTTTATTTTTAACAAAACAAGGAGGAAATGCATTCTTATTTGAGTCTGGGTTGAACAGAATCTTTAGCCTAAGATTTGACTGGCTATGACATCACTGACAGATAGGCTAATTGGGATGGGGCGGAGGCTGTGCCCTCTATCTTCCTTTCATTAGTCAGTGGAGAACATTCATTTTCTTCTAACATATCAGAAAAACAATAATTCAAATCTTATTTGGAAAGGCTGGAAATTTTTGCTTGAAAAATTAATCTTAAAATACATGGAATTGCTATCATACTTTCCAATTTGGGGAGAAGCTTTACGGTTAACTTTAAAATGTAATGGTTTTGAGTTGATAGGTCTTGGGAAAATTTTAACTTGACTGTAATTCCAAGTAATGAATGTGCTTTAAAAATATTCAAGAATAAATAATAATTAAAATGTTCATTTTAATAAAATCTCCATAAGATGTAGTCTCTTTTATTTCAGAAATTGTATTGCCTTGTGTTTAGTGTTTGTGAAATGAGAAGTATAAACTCTAAAGTTCTAGTGTATAATCCCAATATGAGATCCAATCATTTTGATAAAATAATACACAGATGCCTGAAGATTAGAAAAACAAATTACACTAAACTTTGAGGTACTATAATCTCCCTTAGACTGAATGTAAATATAGGTATGCAAATCTATTTGTGACAGATGAGGGTCAAACTGCTGCTGCTTAGAAAGCTCCTTGGCTGCAAAGCTTCTATTTCCTATGCAGAACCTTGATATCATTTGTAAATTCCAAACTGAAATGTTCCTAGACTCCATGGCTTAGTTAGGAATTCTACATTTGTATCCCAGATATTATACATGGCAACATGAAAGTTAGAATCTGTGATTAAGATGTGGATTATGTTGCTGGGCGCGGTGGCTCACGCCTGCAATCCCAGCACTTTGGGAGGCCGAGGTGGGTGGATCACCTAAGGTCAGGAGTTCAAGACTAGCCAGATCAACATGGTGAAAACACCTCTCTACTAAAAATACAAA
>NW_012115044.1:5053191-5057860 GCF_000951035.1 Colobus angolensis palliatus
AGGAGAATTGCTTGAACCTGGAAGACGGAGGTTGCAGTGAGCTGAGATTGCACCACTGCACTCCAGCCTGGACAATAAGAGTGAAACTTCATCTCAAAAAAAAAAAAATGTGGATTATGTGGTCTACAGGCTAGATAATGAATAAAACTCAAGAGTGATGAGAGAGAATCCATTCTTCCTGTTAGCAGGACCTCCAAATCCCACTGGCCTCCTATAAACACCCACCTAGAACATTCTTTGGGAGAGACAGAGACGAAATCAGGTCCTCTATCTACTCTGCCTCCTGATTTATGTTTCACCATCTATGAATGTGACGTTAGAGAAACCTTGGTAATACTATTACTATGAGTCCAAATGTTTCATATCTATTATTTCATTAACCTATAGAGGTCTTGGTATCTCACACTATAAATGTACACTTTTCTACAGAGATTGTCCTAATGTTCAGATATTAGGGTTTGGTTCATCACCCCAAGAGCGGTTAAACTAAAATGCTCTATAATATAGCAGATTCATTTGACCATTCCATTCCAGGCCTCAGATTGGAAATCTCCTCACTAACTCCGGCTAAATGGAGATCAACCTCTGCCCCAGTGTATTCAGCTAATCACATATTTATGCACTCATACATACATCTGGTCAATTCAAATATTTGAGGTGGGCCCCACATTCAAGGCTCATCAATACACCTAACTGTATCCTTTGAGAGACCCTGTTAATTCACGTGTTCCCACTTTGTTCTTCATTTTATGATCCCAGGAATTTTCCGCACTAGCACCAGGCAGTTACATCTGAGGTGCCTGCAATGTAATCATATCCTTAAGGCTAAATAAAATTGAAAAGCATCTGCTTAAAATTCTCTGAAATGTCATGAAAATGCCTATACAATTCACTTCCAAAAATGAATATGATAAAATCCATTGTTACTGTGTACAGCAATCCACTGAAGCGCCATCTCTTTGGTCACATTCTATTCTGAATTTTAACACAAAGCACACAATTTTGCTTTAGATTGACATATTTTTACAATCTTCAGATCAATCTGATACATAGTAAAGACATTAATAGTGCTTACGGACCCTTCCTACAAGTATTAACCTTACGGAGTCTGGACAATGACGGGACACAGTTTTAAAGTAAAAATCTTGCTCAGTGCCTCAAATTTGCCGAAGTCTGTTGAGATCAGTTAAAAAGACTGATGAAATTTCTCTATCTGCTGGGATGCTTCAGCTAGAAAAAGTAACATTTACTCATATTCCAATATGTGTTTTTCTTTAGTATTTAATGTTTCAAAAAGAAAGCAGAAAAAGCCTCAGTAAATTCCTGTGGTACTTGCTTAAACTGACATATATGCAGTTGTGGTTAATATATTTTTAACAAAATATGATTTTAAAAATCATCAGTTAACCCCTTTCAAAGTACAAAGTATTCTTTGATTATTCAGCCATTGAAATAAGTGCGAAAAATATTGGATGACCCTCACAGTCATGTTAAACAAGATTCATCAACTCCTAAATAAGAATCATAAGCTTCTACAGGTTGTCCATTTCGGAGGATAGCATGGGTTGTTGTTGTAGAATTGATGGATCCCTATCTAGGGACCAATTTTATTCAATATTTTCAGTGATCACCCTGGGAAATCAAGAAAGAACCTTGAAGAAATTATTAAGTACATTCTGATGTCCTGAAATACTATCTCTGTTCAACAGATGGTAAATGCATTCAGAGGTCCTAGTTGTAGTCATTGAGGGATTGCTGTATGCCAATCATTCTGCTCCAGGAGCAACCGCACTGTTAAGATATGCAGGAGATCATGAGCCTCCACACAACCTGCACAAATATCCGGACTGACAGTCAGCCTAGAGGCAGGTAGATTGCAGGAAATCTAGCAAAAAGAAACCTTCTGAGGGCACCACATTAAAAACAATTCCGAAGTCAGCTTGAGTCTAAAGACAGCAGTATCAGAAAAATCAAATAAAGTAATTCACACATTTTAAGGATACAGTTGGGCATCATGGATCATTAATTTACAAATATGCAGTTTGGCAACATTTTACAATTTACATTATAATCATGCTACCTTAATTAACTGTATAACAACTAGATCACATCTCAATTCCGGAACACATTTATTAGCATCACTTTTCAGAGAACTGAGATCAATAGTAATGAATTCTCACCACAGAAATTCCCCAAAACATCAAATCTCTCATTCCTAAACTTCAACCTAGCCTCTAAACAAAGGACAAAGGGTGTGGTGGTGGTGGTGGTGGTCAGTCAGAGGTCAGAAAATAGCAATGAGAAGTGGGAAAATGTGTAAGGCAAGAATGAAGCTGAGTAACAACGCTCTTGAAACAGTAACGAAGAGTAACTCCTTTAGAAACAATAAATCGGTGGACATTTTGCTTGTGTTTGTTAGCTTGTTTAGCAAAAGTGGGATGTATGAAGTGAAAGAAAAATGAAGCCAGGGTGAAGGAACATATGTTAATCTACTCCTCTTTTCCAGCTATTTTATACCCCTTTATCCACACAAAGCCTGGTGGAAGGTACTGCAGGGAAGATGAATAATACCATCTAGTGAGACAAGATCTTACAATTTATGTGATTTAGTTAAAGACCACACCTTGAGAAGAGTTTGTAGGAGAAGACAGACTTTGAAATCAACTTTTACACATGCCTCCCTGCTGATGCCATGCCATGCTTCCTCTTGATAGCCCGAGTAATAGCAACAATTGTTATTGGCATTCATCACTGGCAGATCAAACCAAGTGTTGAGGGCTGGAATTCCTTTTCTAGGCTTTCTCCTTGTGCCTAGTCCCACCCTTTGCAAGAGCCACCAAGTCATCACCAATAAACACCTGGGATCTTCAGAAATGTATTGGAAAATCATTGATCTAATCTAGTCCAATTCAATGTCACCTATTCTAATCAAGGTGACGTGATCTGCACATATATTTAGTAAGCAGAGGGCTAGGATTTCAGTCAGATCTTCAAATGATTACTTCAGTGTTCTTTCACACACCTCAAATTAGATGGGATTAGAACCAAGTGCAGTTAGATGCTGCCTTTGGATAGAATGTGTGGTGGCACTGAGAACTGAAGCAGGGAGGCGGCTTTGACTTTATATATTCTCCATGTTAGGAGATCAATGAGTTGGAAAATATTAAAAATTGGCCTAAGTTTATGCAGTGAATAAATTGGTGGCAGATTGGCTCTGAAGTTCATATTTGAACCACTATACTATGAGTGCTAAATTAAATATTTAGTTTAATTCTTAATTTGGTAAATTTACTTAATTTTTTGATAGCAACATTTAAATTTTAAAGATTGCTATTATCCACCTATATTTTATAAATTGCCTATTCATCTTTTACTGTTTTTTTATTATGGGATTTCTAACTGTATATTAATATTCAAATATTTTATTTTTATTCTGAAGGATTTGCTAATTTTATGAACATGGATTTTTGTTTCCATTAGGACCTTTCTCTAAATAAAAAATTTAATATTTTGGAAATATTTTCATGTCATGAAAGCCAATACTTTTCATACTTCTATTTTTTAATTCCTATTTTATTTGAAATTTATTTGCCATAAAAAAGGAAAGTAACTTATTTGAAAGGATCACTGAACAATTCTTGAATAATTTGCTTAGTTTTAATAATCTTTTTTCTTATTCATTTGTAATGCCACCTGTATCAAATAATTCATCTTTACACATCACAGAATCTGTTAATAGATGAGCTATATTTCTTTCTCAATGGCCTAGCTATAGATTTGTATGCCAGACTACAGTGCTATTATATATATTACTATTACTACTACAACTACTACCAACAATATTTTTGTTATTGTTGCTGTTATTTTGTAAGGAATTATAGAATAATGAGGTTAAGAACATGAACCCTGGAGTCAAGAATGCCTGTGTTCATACAGGCGTCAACATGTCGGAATTTATTAGTTATGTAATTTTGGGCAAATCAGAGACTGCCCACTTTCCTTAACTGCAAATGGGGATTAATGATGGTACAATTGGCCCTGTGTATCATCAGTTCCACCTCCACAGATTCAGACAAATGCAACTGAAAATTTTTGGAAAAAAAAAACACAATAAAAATAATACAAGTAAACAATACAATATAATGACAGTTGACAAACATTTATATTGTATTAGGTATCATAAGTAATCTAGAGATGTTTTAAATTATATGGAAGGATGTACATAGATTTTATGCAAATAAAACACGATTTTATATAAGGAATTTGAGTACCCACAGATTTTAGACTGGGGGTGAGAGGTTCTGGAATCATTCCCCAAGGAAACGGAGGGACAGGACAACTGAATCTATATCATAGAATTTTGGTGAGGAATGAGTGACTTAATATACTTAGAGCAGACGAGGTTATCTATTACATGTTAAGTACTACGCGATTGTTATCATTTCATTTCAGTACTCCAAACCATTAATTTAATTAACTCTAGAATAATTATGAAAAGTTCCAGAAATTATTTGTGAATTTGGTTGGAAAAGGAGTAATATTTGTAAATTAAGTTGGAAAGAGCTGATATATTTATAATATTCATGAAATAATGGTATATCAACAGTTATAAAAATGAAAAGACATGTCATCCACTATGTCTTGTAATTCTTTTTTTTTTTTTTTTTTT
>NW_012115044.1:5057915-5075673 GCF_000951035.1 Colobus angolensis palliatus
CTCCTGACTCAGCCTCCGGAGTAGCTGGGACTATAGGCACGTGCCACCACGCCCAGCTAATTTTTGTATTTTTAGTAGAGACAGGGTTTCACCATGTTGTCCAGGATGGTCTCAATCTCTTGACCTCATGATCCACCCGCCTTGGCCTAACGAAGTGCTGGGAAAATTTTTTCATAGAAATTATGGAATTCTATTTAAAGTCCATTGCCATATTCAAAGATAAATTTTATTTTTCTTTGTATTTTTTATCTTTTTTTTGTTATGTGGAGGAATTATTGATTGTTTTTCCAACATTATTGTGGTAAAATACACATATAAAGTTTACCATCTTAACCAGGTTTAAGTGTACTATTCAGTAGTAGTAAATATATATTAATAATGTTGTACAATCATCACCACCATCCATCTCCACAAACCTTTTCATCTTGTAAAACTGAAAATATTGATTTTTAAATATTTAACTGATAAAAGTCAAACATCTAAACATTTTTATTATTAGTTCAAGTGATGCCTTGGTGTTGCTGTTATTGTTGTAGATATTCTTAGATCAGCTTTTAGATAAATAAAAATAATTTTTGTCTCTTTCTTTCCAGTTCACTAAACTTCATGCCTTACTTCATTTCCTGAAATACACCAAACAAAAAGTTTTCTCATAGCAGCCATCTGCAGCTTGTTTCTCATTTAATAAAATTGCTCCTAGGTTCTCATTTTAAATAGCAATGTTATCTATTGATTTTCTTTAACCCATAAGATTTTAACAATAACATAGTT
The DNA here is from genome assembly GCF_000951035.1 of Colobus angolensis palliatus. Classification (NCBI taxonomy): domain Eukaryota; kingdom Metazoa; phylum Chordata; class Mammalia; order Primates; family Cercopithecidae; genus Colobus; species Colobus angolensis. The sequence goes on from NW_012115044.1 coordinate 5,058,687, forward strand.
TAAATGCCATCAAACATCCTTTTGGAGATTTGTTGAGGTGAACATACAGATTTTATTATTTGACTCAATAATTATATGACAATTATCTGTATTAAATTATGCATGCCTAGAATAAGCTCATCTTTAATAATATACATTATATTTATGTATTGATGAAATTGATTTGTTCTTTTATTTAGGAGTTTTATATCTCTGTGGTATTCTTGTTTATTTACTTGCTATTTTGTTTATTTAATTGACAAATACAAATTGCATATAATTGTCATGTACAACAAGATGCTTTGAAATATGTATATGTGCTGGAATGGCTAAATCAAATTTATCAGCATAAGCCTATTTCACATACTGGTCAGTTTTTGTAGTGAGAACATTTAAAATGTACGGTCTTAGTAATTTCAAGATTACAATGCATTTTTATTAACTGTAGTCATCATATTGTACGATAAACTTCTTGAAATCATTGCTCTTACCTTACTGACATCTTGTATCTTTTGATGCATTTCTCCCCAGCTCTCCTACCTGCAACCATAGCCCCTCGTAATAGCCATTCTTCTCTCTGCTTCTTAGAGCTTAACATTCTACGATTTCACATATAACTGAAATCAGGCAGTAAAGTTTCGGTATTATGGTTACGTAGGTTCATCACAGTAGGTTAGGGGGTCCTTGATTTTCCTAAAATTTTATTTTTCTGGGCTTAAAAAAATGTTAATATGAGAATTAACTTTACTTTTGCATTTTCATGTAATCTGCCTATAAAACCATGCAGGGCAAGAGCCTTTTAAAGGATAATTCTGTGGTACTTTATTTTCTATTTTTCAATAGGTATTAATTCAATGTTTAAATTTTTATAATTATATTTTTCTAAGAAACTCATTCAACGTGTCAAGATTTTCAAATGCATCAAAATGGCCTTCACAAAGTAAATTTTACGTAGTTTTTAATCTCCATATCAATAATTATAGTCCCTTTATTATTCACGATTTTGCATATTTTATTTTCTATTTTTTATTGAAATTGCCAGACATGTGTTATTATTGCTGATTTTATCCAAGGATTTTCTATACTCCTTCTGTTTTCAGTTAATTAATTTCTGCTGCCATTTTGCTATCTCTTTCCTTCTATTTTTCTCTTTGTATTCAAAATGTATAAATGATTTTAATGAATATGAGATTTAATGCATTTTTATAAAAATAACTTTACCCACTTATTTAATTGAATTTGGTCTTATAAATGAATAAAAATTGTTTTTTTAAATATGTTAAATTCTAATATTTCCATTGAATATAAATTATAATTTCTAGTTCATTTAGTTTTTAATAAGTCACATGGGATTCAAAATGTTTCACAAATAGGTTTCAAAAGACTTACATAGTAGGTGTTACTAGTAAATCTGAAGAAGTCACTCCACAAAATCGCCAAAAATAGTCTTCTGATACCTATTCAGCTGCCATCTTGTTTTTAAAAAGTATTTTAAAGATCCCATGAACTTTACTTGTGACTTAGTACTCTGTACAATAAATATCAAAATAATATTCACATATTTTTTATATTAGAATATCATAATTAAATGAAATATCAGAAAATTAGAATATCTACATCTAAAAATCCAAAAAGTAATGGGACTTTAGTACTCACCTCAATTCCTTAGTTTTTTAGATGAAGAAATTGTGGCTAAAATAACTAAAGAGGTTAACTATTCATTCATTCATCCAGTTGTATTCCATGAGGGAAGTGTATCACACACCATGTTGAAATTGGGGCAGGAAGAATGTGGGAAGAATGATGAGCACATGACTGCTGAATTCTAGGAGAGCTCAGTGTGGTGAGTCTCATATAACCATATGCATTCATCATCCTGTTTCATTTTCTTCATTTAGCTGCAAATAATCTTATTTGCTTACTTGACTATCCCACTACCTTTTATGGTGAGATGCACAGAGAAAATAAGGGCTTTGTTTACTACCCAATGTACAGAACAGCTCCTAGTGTATAACAAGAGCTCAATGAATGTTTGCTCAGTTAATCAACAAAGAAATTGATTGGGCCTGGAGGGTACATGGAAGTCAGTGGTACTATTGAAGTGTGTCTTAGACAACAAATTTCTCACCAGAACAGGCAGCAAATGTAAGGACTTCAAAACTAAGATGACAGAGCAGGCCCTGCCAGTGGAATGGCACCTCTTCATAATTTCTATAGTTTAAAGGGCGTAGGAAAGAGTCAGGAGAAAAAGACACTATAAAGAGAAGGGGCCTCACATATCAAATCTGAGAGTGCTGACTTTAACCTCCTATCTTTTCAGAGATTTTTCTCTTTTGTAGAGAAGGCAGGATAGATGGGTTTTAGAAAGATCACTTTGGCAGCTGTTTTGAGAATAAATTGGGGGGAGATTATAAGGTCACATTGACGGTTGCCAGTGGAGTTGCAGCTGAAATATTTTTTCCACTGTACATCATCTCATCTCCTAGGAGCAAATTCCTTTTTGATTTAGATTGAAAAAGAGAGACAGACATTCGTTTGGTCAATTAAGGGCCTAATTTTGTAGGATTCCTGGAGGTTTATCTATCAGATAGTTTAGAAAGGTAAAAGGAAATCGCTGTAACTAATAGGTGTCAGTGCTTAGATCCCAGATGTTTAGCGTCTTCAAAGATAAAAGACTTGTTAAGAGTAAGGATAGAGGCTGCAGATAACAGATGGATCAGCCCTGTTGTCTCTGCATGGCACTGTTTTCTGAGTTTTTTTTTTTTTTTTAATCTTACTTTGTTAAAATAGTTATATTTACTTTTCAAAAAAAGAAAGTATTTACTTTTGAAAAATATAAACTGGCTATTAGCAATTGAAATAATTTTTGTGTGTAGGCCTTTGTTCATTTGGAAGGAGATTTGGGTGGGGAGATCAAGAGATATCTTCCTAATACACAACAAAAATACATAACCCATTGAAGGGGAGATAGTGTCTTTATAAGTCTCTGCTTTAATTCGTTTTTAATTTACACCCATCCTCATTTTAGAAGATTTACAAAGCTTTATATGACAATTAGTTTGGGTAACTAAAAAATAATCAATAGTCATTCTATTTTCTATTGCAGTTATAAATTTATTCTGAGAACATACCAACATTCATATAAAGCAGAAAATATGACACAAAATGAACCTCTATCAATCCTATTTGAGCGTCTTCCAAATTTTCTTTTTTCATGTTGCCAGTTAAAATTCAGCCAAATGGAGTACCTGAACTTCATTGAAATCAGTTTAGAGTTTATTTTTTAAAAATAGCATTATAGAATTTATTCAATAATAATTATTTAACATACTGGTGTTTTAAGAAAAAGAACATTGGATTTCTGTGTTACATATACTGCTAACTTGTGGGAGTCAATCACTTTTAGTAAGTAAAGGATATGTGAAAGATGACCAAGAACAAAATAACTTCAATATTTTCATTAATGGACATCTTTAATTTCTCCAAATACTGATACTTTTTAATTTCACTATGTCAGATTTTAAACTCATAAATAAACTTAGATATAGCATTACTTAATAGTTATCTGCTGTTATATTTATCTACTTTACAAATAGATCATGAGCTTCTCAAGGGCAGAAGTTTTGTCCAATGTTTACCTAGCACTTAGTGCGATGTCTTGGACATAGTTGGTACTTAGTAAAGTTTATGGACAAATAATTTCAGGTACATCATATGTAAGCAATTTCATTCTATTACAGCATCTTAGCACCAGAAGAAACCATCAAAATTATCTAGTCTAACTCTACCATTTTACAGAAATAGGAATACCTATTCAGAGAGGCAGGGTACCTATTTGATGAGCACAAAGCTCCCCAGGTCTCTCAACTCTTATTCCAATTTTTAGAGTTTAGAAAATTTGAGATTTCTGAGTATTAAATCTTTGATAACAGGAAATGAGCTTCAAGGTGTGCTATGATACATATAAATTCAATTCAATGTTCAGGTGTCAGAAACCAGGTACCAGGAGTTCAAATTAAGACATATAGAGAGGGCTGAACACTAACTCAGTGATACATGTTCTGCTTTTGAAAGTCTCCACTACCTTTCTGTAGAGGAACACCTTGGCTTCTGTGTCACATAGAAAGCACAGCCCTATTGGAGAGTATAACATAATAAGAACTATTATTCTGGATTTCTGATACAAAAATATCTATAATTTGTAAGTAAAATTCTCTAATGAGAACATCAAAAGGGTTACATGGAAAACAGGTGTTACTTGTGCCAGAGACTGCTATTTACCAGTGTGTTCCGTCTTCTTCCTGGAACACAGCTGGCCCACATTTCCCAGTGTTCATGGCTTTGAGGTGTAACCATGTGATTTAGTTTAACCAGTTGAATGCAACCAGAAATGAGGTACAGCACTACCAGGATTTAGCATACAACTGACCTCCGTTTGCTCATTCTGATATACAGATTCCCAGGACAAACTTCTAAGTCACATGTTAAAGTTACCAGGAACATCAGTAGCCTCAGTTATGAGTGACTATGAGGATCAAGGGTTGCCTATTGACCAGAAACCCCCTTGAAGCATGGATGAGACGCACAATGCCACTGTTTTCAGCCTCTTGTATATTGCAGGGACATTTGTTCTAGGAATTAGTGTTACTTTTCTCTCAAATTTCTGTGATAGAGAAAAATATATCATTTCTATCCGCTAGAAAACATTCAACATCTGGACTATGGAGTGGCAAAATGAGTATATTCTTCTACACTGACTTTCTTCACAGTTGCTCTTAGATATATAAGCATCTAGCATAGATAGTATTCATTTAACACCACCACCATAAGCTAATTAAGGTTCCATTTTGCCTCATCCCATAGGGCAATGGTTCTCTAATGTTGGTGTTTATCAGAATCACCTTGAAGGCTTATTAAGCCAGAGTACTCATCCTTTTTCCAGAGTTTCTGATTTTACTGGCTTTGGATACAGTCTGATAATTTGAATTTGTGACAGATTCCAGATGATGCCCCTGCAGTCAGTCAAGGGACTACCCTTTGAGAAGCACAGCTATAGGGCTTCTAGATTACTCCAAAAAATGTGACCCAATAGTTTCACACACTAGCCATCTATAATAAGCTGTCGTCCTCTGGAAGTGGTACTATCTCTGTGGCAATACACCTGATGCAATTCTGAAAGAGAGACAACTGCAGGATCTAACTGCAACCGCTTAGCTAATAAGGAGGTGTTTCTCACTGTCAAAATTGTCAAAAACAGCACTTGTGTTCTGATGGAGTGCAGCCTGTTTGGAGTTGGAAAAATTAGCTGACAGGTAAGTCAAGTCCTCCTTATGGAATTAAAGGTAAGGTTAAAGCTCATCTGAAGATGAGAAGAGGAAATGAGATGTTGAAGAAAAAAAAAATCTGTAGGCCACAGACCTGGAGAAATAAAACATCATTATTAAAGATTTACCAGAAGAAAAAACAGAATCTCACCCTGGCATGAGGGGAAGCAGCCAGCCAGTTCACCACCAGAAATTCATTAGAAGTTGTTGCAAAAAAAAAAAAAAAAATCAACTCCAGCCCAAAGAGAAAGGCTTCTCTCTGCTATAGCACAACTTTACCTTCCAGGTGCCACCAAGATCATTTACTTCAGATGGCAGCAACTTTCTAACTGCTCCAATTTGTTGATATTTTGTCTGCAAGACAGTGGCATCAGCCTGCAAGGGATGCTTCCAGCCATGCAGCTTGACCAGGCAGGGCATGTGCAGAGACAGACTGACAGCAAGATTCCTGTGCAGCAGCTATGTGATGAGGTAGAGTGGGACCTATGCAAGCAGGGAGCATGAAGTCAGTCTTCAAAGATCCACTGAAGCCAAACTTCAAATATAGTGACAGAGCTGTGGATTGCTGGGGGGAAAAACACTGACAGACAGGGAAGTCTTGTTTACAAGGTTCTAAGAAAGAAAAGCCTTCAAAGCAGAGGCTTGGAGAGACGTGGAATCTAAGAGGCAGACTTGAATAAACATTGACAGTGCTGTAAACAACCAATCGCATCTTTATTTGGAAAAGCAAGTAAAGGTTACATATCAGTCTCTAGTTGAATTAAAGGACAATAATTATTGTTAGCAATATCCTCAAGGTAAAGGATCACAAACTGAAAATTTTAAAGGAAAATACTACTAAAGGAATATTATATTAAAATGATACATATATTTAATGATAATTAGAGTCTATATTTATATAGTGCTCTGAAGTGTTTCAAATAATGTTATGTCAACTAATCTTCAAAATGACCCTGTGAGGTAGGCACATTAGCCCTATTTTACAAATGAGACTGTTCTGGCATTAATATCCAAAATTTCCAACTTCACTAATTTCTTCTCACTTCAGAAGTCTTTATGTCCTAACCCAAATAATATATCAAATCTAATCTGCAGTAAACAGCATCTAAGAAAATCACATTTTGCAATTGCCCTCTGCAGTATAGCAAATATATTAAATAGATGCTTTTTTTCACAATGGCATTTGAAACCGCCTTCTTAATATGAATGGAAAATTTTAGATAATTACTGGGATTCACGAAAGAAAAGAGTATCTGCTGGGCTGAATGCTGCCTGGAAGACTGACCTTATTTACTCAAAAGATTATATATACACACAAATACACATAAAATATTTTGAATAAGGTGTGTATATATACACAATATATATTTTTACTCAAGAGAGCTATATGTATACATAGTATATAAGTGTATATATACCATGTATATGGTATATATATATACTGTGTACATATGTGTATACATATATTCACACATACACAGACACATGTGTGTGTATATATATACACACACAGATATATATACAGACACACACGTGTGTGTATAACTTTTCTCTCTCTCTCACAGTGTCAAACAGTCCCTCTCCTATAGCAGCTGTTATTAAAATTAAAACCTGCCTCTCTCCAGAGTTTTGCTCTGTAAATGTTGTCTGCCTTGTTTGTGGGGGCTATATAACTACACTGCACCAGCAGCAGCAGTACCATAGCCATCCCTATCATCATTGTCCTTATCATCATCATTCTTTCCCACCTATTACATCTAATGGAGCTCATTTAAACCAGAGCAAACACCAGAGAAGGTGTGTTAGTTAACTCAGTACACAGAGGCTATTTAGAGCCATGAATGAAAAATCCAGAAATACTGAAGATCTCTTAGAACCTTCATTAACGGATAATGGTTATATAAACGGGGATGCCTGGAAAGATGGATAGGCAATCCATATTTATCTTCACAAAATTACGTTCATATAAATGCCGCTCTTTATGTAGAAGCAGTGTCGCATAATGGTTAAGTCTGCTGATTCTTGAGCCAGACTACCTAGGTTGAAAACTCAGCTCTGCCACTTTAGCTGTGTTGCCTTAGACAGCTTAAACTGCCAGTACTTCATTTTCTTCACCTGTAACATACTAACAATAATAGTATAAGAATAGGTGAATCAGTTTGGCCCACTGTGTAAGTAGTTGTATTAGTATTATTTTAAAACTGCTACAGTCATGGCTTGCAGAATCTTTCAATGGAGCTTAGCCTCCATGACTTTTGGATACCATGAAGCCTCTGTTCACAGTCTATTACTCCATCCCCACCAACTGTTTTCCAAGTAGACTAGTGTTGTGCTATTAGAATTCTGAGCTGGTTTTGAGAGGCCAATATGATGAGACCATTTCTAAACATTTTTTTTTTTTCACGTGGGGATGAAGAGTGAATTTCTAAATAGAAATCAAAGGTGGTAGAAAAATGATACTATCTGCTTTCATCTATGAAAAGACAAATTCTGGGGTCTCCGTTTGTGTCAGAAATCATTTTCAAGGTATCTCACTATATTACTACATACTATAAAATGGGTTGGTACTCTGTCGTGGGACTTTTGGAGGAGCCTATTTACATGAGTAACTGAAAAGCTATATAGGAATAAATCTATCTATAAAAAAAGATTCCAGTTGAAAAAGCTGATTATTAAAAAAAATGAAGATCTCAGGGGCATCATTGTTGGGGGAAACAGCTGTAATTTTGATGATGAATGAAATGCTCTCTGACCCAACTCCATAAAATCATATTTGAATCTCTTGGGTGCTTGAAAGTTGTTGGCAGTTTGGGGAGGGGGGCACATTAGTAAGAAATGAGTTTTAAAAAACTGAACAGAGTATACTGAAAGGTTAAGAGAGCATTTGGTATAATCACAAAACATAGCTCAAATTGCAGTAAAGAGTACTTAGGCTATTTCAACAAGGTGATCAATTATTGGAACATGTATGGTTTCAACACGACTCAGAACAACTGAAGAGCTCTAAATACGGGAGACTTGGAAACCACTGACAGGAAGAAGGCATAGGACAACATATGATAGTTAAGATGACTACAGGAGGGAGCACACACAGAGTATGTTCCATAACTTATTCCTTCTGCCGTGTTCAGAAACAAATCAGTGAACTTTCTTTTATTGAGAAAAAGTAAGCCACATAATTTTTAAGAATAATGATCTCCTTGAGTCATAATAATGAATTTGGAATATTATATAATATGAAATTTCTTAGTCCTATCTGCTCTGGGCATCTCCTATTTTACAAAGGAGGGATTTGAAAGAGATTAGAGGGATCCTAAATTTGGGTATAGAACCAAAGAAAACATTGGTTATTATTATTATGGCTAACCTTTGAAAAAGCCATAAAGGTATAATGTATTCCATTAAAGCATTCATATTCTCACCTGCTCACTCCTTTTTTGGACAGCTATATACATTGCAGGGTGTTTAACTCAAATGAGCATAGGAGTAACTGGTAAATGGGGACTAGATATATCTGCAGATAATTGTGTTACCCTCATGTGATTTTGATGCCATTGTTTAGTGATAGGCTTTAGTGTACCTTAGCAGGTGATGAGATCTTTGAAATTGCATACTTTGGGTTACGAATTAAAATTTACATTGCTTTTAATGTATACAAGCATTATATAAAGAATACCGCCAAGCCTTGGATATATTTGAAGTACACTAAAAAATTGAGCACTGGAAATGACTTCTTATAATCTCTTCCAATCCCTTCATTGCACACGATGAAATTAAATCCAGGAGATGTTAAGTGACTTTCCTAAATAACCTGTGTGACAGAGCCCACTTTGAGTATGGCTATTCAGTTTTTCCCCAAACATGATGCTGACTTATGTGTTGGTGAAAGAATATTAAGGGTCACTCTGTCTCAATATAGAAAACCAATTTCCATGAGCCTAGTTAGGGGTCGGTAGCAATTGCTTAAAACTGGAGAAAACAGTATCTACACATTTAGAGTGGTGGAAATGGGAAGGAAGAAATTAAGACATATTTAAAAATGCTCATAATTGCATGGGTAAGAGGAAGTAATGGACAGAAGGAGATAGAGCATTTGAAATAAGAAGATGAAGCATACTAGTGTTAAAAGTACGGATATATTATTTTCATGGGATGCTTGTGGCTGAAATTCTATACCAAAATTAACATGTTGGAACTGAGAGAGACAATAATTCCCCTTATTATGATATGAAACTAGTTTTCCTTAAAACTGACACCAAAAGCAGATATTAACAATGAGGCTTCTTTATTATTTAATGAAAACTAGAAGCAAAAAACAAACACTAGAATGCCTTCTTTAATGATCGATAAAAAGGTGTTTATAACTGCTCCCTATGATAGACATTTGCAGCATGAATTAGAAAGTGGGGCCTGGGGGGCCAGGAGTCTGACAAAAGTAGCTGCAGAAATTAGCTGTGTGTAACAAAATTCAACCCCACATCCTGGTGGTAGAGGGAAATCCAAAGAAATCAATCAAAAATGTTATTTAATTTTAGAAAAGGGAACAGTGACAAAATGACATCATTAGTAAAGAAAAACTACAAATAAATATATATAATGCACTAGATAACTTAAAGGTCTTAAAAACTTCAAGCCTTGAGTATATGTGGGTTTCGGAAAAACAATAAAGACAAAGCTTGTAAAATGTCATTTATTACCAATACGTAATCTACAAGAGGTATTCCAAGGCAAAGGGAAAACATAAAAAATACAGAATATACATATTAAAAAAAGAAACAAGAAGGGTCACAAAATACTTCAAATAAAGCTTGAGTCCCAAAATAAATGTGGAAGTGGTACACATGACAGTTTAAAGAGCCTAATAAAAGTTATTTTTTTAAAAAAATATATTTTAGGTTCAGGGGTACATGTGCAGGTTGTTCTACAGGTAAACTCATGCCATGGGGGTTTGTTTTAAAAATTATTTTGTCACCTATGTCCTAAGCCTAGTATCCAATAGTTATTTTTTTTCCTTAAGTGCAGCAAAGGGAGGGAGGGGATCAGGTGAGAATCCCCCAAACTCTCTGGCCACAAGGGTGAGAATGCATACTCAGGGTACAAAGGTAAAACTTAGGAAACTGTATTTTTTGTCTCAGTCTTTTTCAAGGTCATTATCAGTTTCATATTTTAAAGGGAAAGTAAGATCAAAGGATGCTATATACATATGATATTTGAAAACAAATTGACAAAGCAAATGTAGATGAGTCATCCTTGCTGGATAACATCCATCTACAAATTCTAAAAGTAACACAAAGGTGGGACCTTGAGATTGTAGATCAATTTAGATGTGCTTTTAAACTGCCACATTCTAGATAATTTGAGATTTGTCAGAAAGATTTTCCCACAACCAGTCATCGAAGAGAAGCCAAGTGAAACTTTCTCTCATAATGAAGTCAAATCTCAGTGAAAAGCATTAAACATATGATGCTCAGCCCCAGTCAGAAGCAGCGCAGTAAAGAAGGAACACTGGGCTGGAAAGGAAAAGATCGTATCTTGCTATTCCACTATCTAGCATTGTATCTCACTTAAATTATTGAAACTTCTAAAGTCTCAGTTTCCTCATTATTAAAGGGGTATAATGATCCCTAACCAATACAAAATAAATAAAAATATCAATTTAAGGAAATAAGAATTGTGACTGTCAAATAGCAATATCTAATATTTTTAGAGTTGTCTCTACATTACCAGGCATTGTACTAGATGTTTTACATACAATTATCATATTGCAGGTGTTCAACATTTTTAGCTTACTTTCTTCCCCACAGAATATTATTGGGATTCAAATAAGTTAGTGTATCTGAAAATACTTCATAAAGTGTAAATCGTTGTCAGCATATAGGTAGTTATTAAAAGATCATGGGATCTATTAACATGGATGTATCACTGAACTGGCAACCAAATGTAAGCTATTGGAGAAAAACCAACATGGGTTCTGTAAGATGAAATAACACTGGATTAATTTGCTAGCCAATATCCTAAGGTTGTTTAAAACCAGTATGATTGTGAAGCAAGAACAAATTAATTGTGTATGCCATCATGTAATATCTTCCAATTTTAAAAATAAAAGCACTCACCAAAAATGATATTCAAAAATAGAGCATTGATGAATAAATTATGACATGAGACACTAGGCAACCATAAACAGAAATATGATAGGTGACTATTTAATAATAGAGAAAAAATTTCATAATATGGTATTGAAAGAAAAAAGTAAACCATAAGGTATATGTAAATCATAATCCTAATTTTGTAACTTATGAATACATATTTTGCGGGGGAGAATCTGGAATGGTATACAACAAAAAAATGTAATAGAAACTTTTGTGGTATTGAGAAACTGATTAATTTTTCATTTTCTTCCTTGTGCTTTTCTGTGTTTTCTCATTTTGCTATAATGAACACATTAATTTGTAGTGAGAAATATTTAAAAATACAAACGATTTTTTAAACCATACCACGGAAAACCCTAGCTTCTTCACTCATTCTAAGAATATAAAAAAAGCAAGCTTTGCTTCAGAATGCAATGGGAAGTACTTCAACGTTCCTTCAGTGTTGCCAAGGTTTATTTAACAATATTTTCTCACCATATATTATACAAGAACAGAACTAAACAGATGGTCTACATCGAAAACTCAGCAATCTAGGAAAAGCTATCCTCACTCTACCTATTCATCATATACTACATTGTATATATAACATATACACACACACACATACATAAGTCCTTATCATCTTCTTAATAACATACATGCCTAAATCTTTCATAGATTGCACATGTCAAAGTTATCGTACAAGCCATACCCACATCTGTGTGTGTGTTTGTTTTCAAAATATGACAGGAATACTCACACTCATTGCATGACCCTACTGACTTTAAAAATTACATTCTCACATATTTACATATTTGTAGATTTTATCCAGAAAAAATCTATATAACTTGGAATTTCCAAGGAACAAAGGCAAGGCTTGAATTTGACTCTGTATTATGTATGCAAATGGTATCTTGGCATTGAATTAGTCTTCCAGAAGCAACATTTCCTTTATGTCACTTCCTTCCTGGACCAATCAATGGCCCTTTATTTCTTTCAGGATGAAGAACAAATGGTTCAGCCTGGCATCCAAGGTTCACCTTGTGTCTCCAGGCTTCCTTGGCAATAATTCCCAATATAAACCTTTAACTCCACTCAGGCCAGAGTCTATACTATAACTCATATACAGAATGAACATTATTTTCTCTGTCTTTTGTTTGTGTTATTTTTCCCAATGGAAATATATTTCATCTTTTTCTTCCCCCTATAAATTCTCCTATCCTTCAACACTAGGCATAAGTCCATGTCCATACTACATTTCCATCTCCTGATTTCTCTCAATTCATTTTTTGAAAATTCTGCTTTATACTTTATCACACTTCATCTATAGATCTTAGGAAACTATTTCTAAAGAATACTAGACACTCAAAAATTTCATACTGAATTAAGCTCAAATGTCCAGTGGTATACATTTTTATAGAAATAAGGTTTAATATGTACCAGAAAAGAGCTGATAATATGATTTTATTGACTTAATTATAAATAAATGGTGCCGCTACCAATTTTTTTTTTTAAGTTTGGCTTTTTAAAATCTGGCTATAAAATTAGGTCAGCAAGATCTCCTTGAAAAGATTTTGTGGGAATTAGTCTTTTTGTATGTATTTGAAAGTAATAAAATGGTATTTCTTTAAAAATAGCATTTAATTCAGCCGTTTTGCTAATTAAGACTAGACTTCTCCCCAATCGGAATAAAATCATAGACTCATCTAATTTTTTGAGCTCAAAGACACCTTAGAGATTATTTCCAGAATCAGAGAGTAACTTGCCCAAGGCCACATAGGTGGTTAGTCAGACATGACTTTTCTTTTAATTCTGTAAGTCATTCTCTTTTATACTATTGTTTAGGGTTGGCAGCATGATATAAAGAAAAGAACCTGCATTTGGAGACAGAGGCACAGGATTCATTCAAAGCCAAGCTCGGTTTTACTTGCGTTAAGCCTCTCTACTCAGCTAAAGAGTGGAAATTATAGAACATCACCTCACGGAGTTGTTGGTAATAGTAGGTAATAGGCGATAGGCAATTCTATGCACAGCCACTTTAAACTGTAAAGCTTGTATCCCCTGTCTAACCTGCAATGGTGGTTTACACACCTACATGCAAGAGATCCTCTGTGAACTAAGCCCTGTTGATTCCATCCCTGAATCTCTCTTCTGTGGCCTCACCTCCAATGCCACAATCTTAGTCTAAACCAACATTTTCTTTCTTGTTACATAGTGAAAGCCTCTGAATTAGCTTCTTCCCAATCACTCGTCCTTTTCTCACACTGCAGCCAGAGTCCTCTTCTAAAAACTCCTACTTCCAGTGGCACTTTCCTGTTTTAAAACTCATCAATGCTTTCCCTCAATTTCCCCTTTGGACTAAATCCCATATTCTTGCAACGTCCCTAAAGGCCCCGCAGGGTTGGGCTTACTTAATTCCTCCAAACTTACCTTCTGTCACTTTCCTCTTCGGTCCTTACACTCCTTCTGTTCCTTCAGTTCCTGGATTATGTTGGTCTCTTTCATACCTTAAAGCCTTGGCAAGACTTCTCTTTGCTGTTAAAGCTCTCTCTACCCGCCTCTGCACATAGCTAACCCCTACTCATAATTTAAATTTTACAACAATTAACATGTTAATTCCTTAAGCAAAGCCTTTCTTAACTCCCCAGACTAAACAGAGTCTCCCTAAAATATAATCTCATAGTATCCTAAACTCTCCTTCTTTAGGTATTATTACGGTGGCAATTAATTTATTATCTTTTATGTGTCTGTCTCCCTTGCTATAAGGTTTATGAATGTGTTTGCTTAAGGCTTAATAAATATTTATGGAAGGAAGAAAGAAAAAAATAAACAATAAACGGAAGTCTATTAGTTGTTTTTCTTGCACTTTCCTCACTTTCCTATATTCTGTGTCTTGTATATACCCTAGCTAGCTGAAATAACTACCCATTCATCACACTACACATATCATACAAACAAAAATAACTTTAAACCCACAGAATGCCCACTGTTTGCCTTCCTCCTCATCACAAACCACATTATTGCCTAATGGGAAAGATAGGAAATTAAAATTTCAGTAACAAAACCATAGTTGTTACTAGGAGCAGTTTCAAGCCTGCGTCTGTTATGCCGGCACAGGTTTGCATCAGGTCAGTAGAATTGTCTTGTCTCTGTTACTTGAGGCAGAAATCATCAGGCAGTTTCTTTCCATTCCTGTGTAGAGAGGGGATCCCCAGTGGAAAGCTGACCTGGTCGTGTGGGCTGTCTGGACTCAACTGACCCAGTTAGAATGTCCCTGATAATTTGTCAGAGGCAGCTACTCTGGGTTTCCTCCTAGCAGCTTGCTGTTCTCTCCTTAGGAGATAGAATCACAAATATCTCCTCCTGGGAGTAGGATATACCTTCTAGGTCTGCCAGGTTGGAGGAAGGAGATATCACAGGAGGTGAAAAACAAACCTCTCTTCCTGCCCAATCTTGGGAGTACACAACTGCCTTCCAAAAGAGAGAAAAGAGGGCAGGTCCCTGAATCAGGGAAGACATTCATATAAATTATTGTTTCCTCATCAAACACTTGGCATTCATTCAGTTTAAAAACTAAGTTGTATTGTTGGCTTAAATGTGACCAATTCTACACTTGAAATAAGGCCCTATAAATAGTTCCTCAAGAGAAGTCCTTGATATAATTGATAGTCAATGGAAGGCAAATACTAATTCTACATGTCAACAGTGCCAGCATATTTCCTTGCATAACTTCCTATTTGTTTCTGACTTTTTTCACACTACAATAAGAAAGAAGAAACATAGAAGAAGAGAAGGTATGAAGGTTATTTGAGCAGCAGAGTTCTGGTTGGCTGACACCCTTGGCGAGATTCATTAATCTTGGAGATTCTCACTCTCATTTACTAAACAACAGTGATTCACACAGAGTTACACAGCCACAGTGGCAAAGTTAATTGGAATCTCGTCCCCCTAACATTTCTTCCTTCCTTCAGCAATTCCTCAATACTGCAGGCTACATATTAAGTGAGACTGTCATAATCTTATGAAAGGGAAAACAAACAAAGGGTGTTAGCACAGAATTAAAGGTGGACATGTTTCATTTTGTTTTGTTTTGTGTTTGGCTTTATCCCTTTGAGCAAAACAAGAAGGCAGAGGTAGTTTATGTAACCCTGTATCAATACTGGTATCTTTAGTCAGCATGAAATTAGCACTGGGAGCTCAATATGGCATTTACCCAAGTCCAGAGGGAGAAAGAAAGGGTGGAGGAAGGGAGAAAGAGACAGCTATGAATACTGGTAAATTCTGTTCAGTTAGTGGCAAGCAGCCAGATAATCCCTTTTAATTTTACTCTTTATTTCATCTGGCAGAAGCAAATATTGCATTTTCTTAAAGCTTTATAACTTTAAAAGTATGCATAATGACATGTGACAGGCACTATTACCCCAATTCAGTAAACGAGGAAACTGAGACTCCCATAAGAGTATTATCTATGTTTTATCAGGAATTATGAGTGAATTTAAGACCAGTGTCTAAGTTGTCTAATGTGTACCTCAGTGTTCCTTCCACATGATGATCTTTCCAACTAAGTGTCCAGATGAGCACTGCTTATGTTGGCAGCACAAAGGCTTTTAAGTAAAGAAGATAGAGAATACAAGAAAATCATGAGTGGTGGAGAGGTAATGGTACAAAACGAAGATTCACTTAAGAAAAATATTTCTATATTCTTCATTTCACATATGCCAAGCATATTTGAGAGGGCAGAGAGCTATACAGTGACAAAAATGTACTGTGTATGCAACTATGATTTAAAAAGATCTTCATGGTAGAAATATTTTTATGTGCTAGAAGACACTGTGGCTTCAGGATCTGACCCGAATTGTGTAAAAGGAGTCATAGACTTCTGACGTTGACAGTTATCAAATGAAATAAGAAAAGAAATCCAAAGACTTCTCATCAATTGCTTTACTTCCAGACTGGACTGTGCTTTTCTAGATTAATAAACTATACTAAATAGCTTCCACAAAAATATATCATATATTGTTTTCAGCAGTCATGGTAGTTTGAGCCGGGGGTTTTTGTTATAAGTAATAATCATCACTGAAAGCTTGTGACAAGGTCTGGTCCACCACCAATAAAATCTAGAGGACTACACTCAATAAACGGTAAAGTCTGTATTGTTCAGAATGTTAATGTTACTATTATCATTGTTATTATTTTGAGAAAGGATCTCACTCTTGTCTCACAGGCTAGAGTGCCATGATGTGGTAACAGTTCACTACAGCCTCAATTTCCTAGGCTCCTGTAGTACCCCGACCTCAGCCTCCCAGACAGCTAAGACTACAGGTGCACATCACCATGCCAGGCTATTTTTTTCTATCTTGTAGAAACAGGGTCTTTCCATGTTGCCAATGCTCATCTTGAACTCCTGGGCTCAAGTAATCCTTCTGCATTGGCCTCCCAAAGTGTTGGGATTACAGGCAAGAGCCACCATGCCTGACCTAGTACTATTTTTAAGTAGGTAAGGTGAAACACTTATTTGGAATGCAATTTTTTTTTTTTTTTTTTGAGATGGAGTTT
>NW_012115044.1:5075723-5079717 GCF_000951035.1 Colobus angolensis palliatus
AGATGGAGTTTCACTCTTGTTGCCCAGGCTGGAGTGTAGTGCCACAATCTCAGCTTACTGCAAGCTCCACCTTCTGGTTTCAAGTGATTCTCCTGCCTGAGCTTCCTGAGTAGCTGGGATTACAGGTGTCTGCCACCATGCCTGGCTAATTTTTGTGTTTTTAGTAGAGATGGAGTTTCACCATATTGGCCAGGCTGGTCTTGAACTCCGAACGTCATGATCTACCAGCCTCAGCCTCCCAAAATGCTGGGATTACAAGCATGAGCCACCGCGCCTGGCTTTTTTTTTTTTTTTAAGGAGCTAAGTTTCTCCTGTATCTTAAACAGACAGCCATCATCGTGTAGTCAATGTTCATCATTGACTCAGTTCTAGGTTACCAATGTTGCTGGAAACAATGGAGATAACATCAAAAATCCTACCTAGCAGAAAACTATACCTTATGGATGGTGCTTTAAATCTTTTAAAATTACTTGGGTAAGTCAAATTAGCAATAAGCCAGGCACAGTGGCTTCCACGTGTAATACCAGTGCTTTAAGAGGCCAAGGCCAGAGCATCTCTTGAGGCCATGAATTCAAGATCAGCCTGGGCAACATAGTAAGATTCCATTTCTACAGAAAAGAAAAATAAAAAACAAAATTAGCTGGGAATGGTGGTGTGTACCTGTAGTCTAAGCTACTTGGGAAGCTGAGGTAGCAGGATCCTTTGAGCTAGGGAGCTTGAGGTTACAGTGAGCTATGATCATGCCACTGCACTCCAGCCTGGGTGATGGAGACAGTGCCTCTTGAAAAGATCTTTTAAGTACTCGCCATTGCACTTAATATTAAAAACAACATGCATCTTGGACTCTAAAATATATTTCCTGAAGGGTATCATTTTTATTCTTTGCCAGAGGCATCTGTCAAAAACCTCTCAAGAGATTTCACCAACTTGTTTTTGCTGGAACCATTCGGAGGAGGTTGGGGAGTGTCACTGTGAACAGTTTAGACAGAGCTCTTAAGGGAAGCCTCATAGTAGTTAGACAGAACATTCCCATCCTAGGCATTTCTGCTGCTCCATCCCTAATCAGCGGCAGCAACCCCTCCTCTCTGGGGTTGGGACTGGGGATTTGTCGGCTAAGCTGCCTCTGCTGCAGTGTTACTACATTCTTCTCTTCTCCTGGCCACTAAGCAGCCCAAATATGGCTGCAGGCAGAAGCCAAGGAAACCTTCATGCCCAGATGAACCAGAGAGATGCGGGTGGGATGGGCCAAGTGGAATCCATCTCTTCTGCAGTCCCAAAAGGGCACAGGGCTACTGCCATCCCAGATGCCAAAGGGAGAAAATAGAACCAACCTCAGAACAAAGCAGTGGCTGCTCTCTGGCTCTGGATCTGGAGCACGAGAAAGAAGAGACAGATGCCAGATGACAAACAGACCTGGCCAGATCTAAGCCAATGAAGCAGGGTCTCAAACTAAGCTGGGAACAAATGGAGAGTCCCAAGAAAAGTGTTTTTGTTTTAGTTTGTGTATGTGTGCGTGTTTGCTTTCTTTGCTTAATCAAAGTTACAGGTAAATGTGATGATATTAGTACTATCATGAATATCTAAAAAACTTTCTTCTGGAAACCTCAGACCCTTTATCAACAGAGATGTCATTAATATAAACTACAGCTGCCAGGGTATCAAGGATAAAAACTGGCTGGGCCAGTATGTAACCTTCTTGCCATCTCGTCATTGCACAAAAGGTTAGAAGTTCTCCCTACCAACATCACAAGGGCATTGCATAGATGAATATACTCAAGTATATCAAAGTACTCTAGGATATATGGAAAAAGAACACCAGAAAATAAACTATGGTTTTTATTCACATGTAAATATATCTTGACTAATGTATCTTTTATGATCTATTTCAGAATAATGATAATTATTACATCATTCATGAAAAACAGAACATAATTATTACTGAACCTCACGAATATATGCCTGACTTGCCCATGGTCACAAAATAATGACTTAGACTAAATACCCTTTTTCTCATGGGGCCAGCAGAAATCATTCTGTAAATATCCCTCCACCTCAGAACCACCTAGCCTCAAATACTTACATTAAACCTTCTTGAACAAATGGATTCTGATTAAAAATGAACACCAAGAACAGCATTCATCTGTGAATCCATGAACATAAGAGTTAGAAGCAGCAGAAGCAACTGTGCTGAAGAATGGAGATAGTAAACAAGGGATGGGGCCAATTGAAAAGGGCCACATACTCTGACACTGAGGAGTGTGTATATAACTGTCCACATGTATATATGTTCAAGGGAGAGGAGAGCATGTTGTCAGGAAGCAGTTCAAGCCCTGCCATGATGATGGCAGGAGATAATGTGTATGGCAGTTGTTTGTGCACTCACAAACATGTTTCTTAGCCTCATCCAGCTGCACTGCCTTCTTCTCCTATCCCATTACTCAATATTACTGCTGCCTAGTGTGTGCCACACACTGGGGGATCCCAAAGCTTCAGAACTGAGGCCACTTCCCACAATGTGCTAAACTCTATTTAGCAAAACCTTGAAAACTCCTCTTTAGAAAGAATAATATTCCCTGGGAGGAAAAGCTATCTGCTTTGCCCAAATGAGACCAGAAAATTCAGAGAATTGTTACTATAGTTTACTATGTTATTACTGAAAAAGACTGTAGGGCTTTATTTTCTTTTTAGTAGAAGATCTCCTGAAATGTAATTACCTGGTTTCGTGTTCCATTACACCTTCCTCATCCTTTAGAAGTCTCTTTCACTCATGAGACCCCATGGCTGAGTAATGAATATCCCATAGTTTTACTCAAACTTAAGAGAAGCACGTATTCGTGACACCAATCTTAGCATTTTATCAGAAGAGCTAAATTCCTAGAGTTAAATGGAATAGGAAGGAAAGGAATTAACCTCTGCTGCTGGCATAGTACAGTCACGATGCTAATGTCTCAGTATGAAAAAGCTGAATTGCAGCAATATCTGAAATCACAGAGAAAGTCCTCTGAGCTTTGGAGGAAAAAAAAATGTGAAGAAAGAAAATGTAAAAAGCCAAAGGTATGTTGGGATTCTATTTTTCATGCAGACATGCTTAGTAGAAGAATCCTGTATTGCAAGAGCTCACAAATTAGATGGGAGAGGAATGGGTCAGTGAGTTCTGAGATGAGGAAGTTTTTAGAACCTGTAACTGGTAATTGTATTATGGGTGAGTTCCAGCTGTTGCCCTAAGTATATTTTAAAATACAACTTCAACATAGTATTTATTCACTTGCAATGCTTCAACTAGTAAACAGCCAGGGAGTCTATTCTCTTTTCATTTAGCAAGAGGGCTTTATAGCTACACAAAATATCCCCCAGCAATGAAAAATGAAACCCACAAATGTAACATTAGCAACCAGCTGTCAGAAAAAAATCAGCAGGAGGATTGCCAGTCTGGTCATTTCATGCCAAGTGTTCATGAGAGGGAGTGTATGTGTGTCTGTGTGTGCTTGTGCACATTGTGTGTAAATGGAGTGTGTTCAGTAGCATGAGAGATGTGAGCGGGTGCATGTCCTAATGATGGCAGAATGCCCGGACGTGAAGATGGAGTGGAACCGTCAGTGGTAGAGCAATATAGCATAGACTCTCTCTGGCTAATTGTGCAAGCTTCTCTCATGAGCAGGAAGAGTGAGAAAGGAGGATTAAAAAGACAATATATTTTTATGTTGGAATTACTTCGTGTATTATAGGTATGTTTAACATACGTGAGGGCTCTGGGTGTCAGCTTGTAAGTGAAATGCACACACTATGTATGTATTTTCATTCTTAACCTTCATGAATTCATTTTACAACCTCTCCAAAATACAGAGACCTACAATCCCTTCAAAGTAAACACCCAGCGCTAGCAATTTTGTCCTGCAAGCACGAAACACATTGACCATTATGAACCAGCACAGCTATCAACCCGTGAATTCTCATATTCACTCTCTCTCTCTCTCTCTCTCTCTCTCTCTCTCTC
>NW_012115044.1:5079852-5126914 GCF_000951035.1 Colobus angolensis palliatus
CCCCACCCCACTCACCGTTCCCTTCCCTCCCGCATCCCTCCTCCATCTCGGGCAGAAGAATCTGTTGGGGCTATTTTGCAGAGAGATGCAAGTACCAGGTGCCAAGCGGATACCTAGCCTCCTCCTAAACTTAATGCCAATTCCCTCCTGAAAGAGGAGGAATGCAGTGATATCAGCACCGGGGACACGGGGACAGCGAACACCACCGCGGCGCTTGGAGTTTACAGAGGAGCAACCCCAGCTCCGTCGCCACCACCTCGCGCAAAAGCCCCTACCCCACCAAGACACACACACACACACACACACCACGCCGCTCTATCCCGACCCCGTTCACGCGCGCACACGCACACACACACACACACACTCACACACAAGCCCTGGCTTTGGATTTCCCCATCAACACCGATGTTGCAGCAAGTCTGTCCGCACACTCCCGCACGCCTCGGGACCCAGCCTGGGCGCAGAGGTGTCAGGGCAGGGAGCGCACCGCAGGACTTGTAAATAAGCCCTGTTCCATCCAGAATAGGAGCGCTTCTTACTCCACCGACCACCCCGGAGCCCGGCGGCAGGGAGGAGGGGGCGCAAGGGGGTCAGGGAATCCTCCCCCTACCTTGCAATGAGAAGAGGAACAGGAAAAAGCCCAGCACCCAGACGCTGTGCAGCCAGTAGGTCCTCATGTCTCCGCTGCGCTCGATGCTCCCTCGCGCGCTCCTGCTCTAGCCTCTTCCGCTCGCGCTCTCTCTAGTAAAACGCACCGCTCCTTTCCCTCGGTTTCCCTCTGGGTTCTCCTGGCTCCGGCAACCCGGACAGACAAGCCTCTTGCCGTACGACGGCCGGATCCCAGAACAGCCTTGCTCTCCTCTTCGGGAGCGCGAGCTAGGGGCCGGGATGGACGCTCGTAGCCCGTGTCTGGTGTAAACACACCGAGCCCCCTCGTCCCTAGAGCTCTCCCGCTTTCCTGCTTCCTATCCTCCTCTCCCTCACTCCCCTGCAGCTTCAACTAAATGCGATGTACTTAAACAAGCAGCGCCTTATAGGACCGCGAACCGAGCCGAAAGGGCCCCGCTACTGCCATCTAGTGCGCACAGAACGGCATCGCCGCGGCCCTTCTTTGCTTGTGTGTCTGCGCCAAGTCTATCCAACGCCGCCAAAATCCCCTCTGCTCTCAGCAAACACAGGTGAAGCTCTTGCCTTCTTAAATCCTTGACTTGACCTTGCTGTCCCGTAGGTCCTGACTTTCTCCTTTTCACGAGGAAACTCTTGGAACATGCCAGCCGCACATCTTCATCACCTCATTGCTCCTCCTCTCCCTCTCAGAAATCCCCGTGCTTTCCTAACAACTCTATGGAATTTTTTCTCCAAATGTCACCATGACCTCCACCAGAAAGTCCAGTGGCCTTTTGAAGCTTCATCCTACTTGATTTCGATGCTGCACTTCACAGCGTGTGCCATTCCTTTTTATTTGATTTCAAAGTCACTGGGTCAAAACAATTCTGGTACTTCTGACCTTCCCTCCAAGAGCCCTCTGGGTTCCTCTGCACTTCTTAGTTTACATCTTCTGTTATATTTTCTTTAAGTGACTTGGAAATAAAAGGTCTGTTACAGCTACTCCAGGATGGAAACCTCCACCACTAACCTCGTACTTAGCCCTCAGCTCAGACTTCCCAGCTGGGTACCAAGCATCTCAAACTGGATGACTCAGGGCTAGGGCTGAGTTGGGTGAGTAGGCAGATAGGGCCGCTCCAAAGAGCACTGACTTGAAGTTAGGAAAGCTGGATTTCAGTTCTGTCACTGTGGCCTCCACTCGTTGGAGACCTTACCTAAGTCATTCAATCTGAATTTCATTTTATTCATCCATGTATTTACATGATAAAGAATATTGGTCCCGTCCAACTCTTTGTAGTATCTATGCTAGGTTTCTCCACCTTGGCACTACTGACATATTGTACCAGATTACTGTGTGGGGCTATCCTGTGCTCTGTAGGACGTTTAGCAGCATCCCCAGGTTCTATCCACCAGATGACAGTAGCACAACCCTCATTCTCCTAGTTATGACAAGCAAAACCATCTCCAGGCATTGCCAAATGCCCCCTGGAGGGAAAAATTGACCCAGCTGAGAACTTCTTATCTATACCCATGTTATTTCCTTCAGGAATTATTCCCCTTTTCCAACTTCCCTGTTTCACAGGCTGCGAGAACATTTAGAAGCATATTTATTTCTCGCTTCTCCAGTTTCAGTGGGTCATCAGTCTCACCATGACAATGTATAAACGTGTCTAAGATGTCTCTATGGTTTTTTTTTCACTTTTACTGCCACCTTTTTCATAATATAGTAAACACATACTGTGCATCATACTTTCTGAATTACTTTTAATTATCTCATAATGCTGTGATATGTTCAAGGGCTATGTTAGCTCTTCTAGCATTGGTGGGAAGTGCAGACAAGGACAAGTGAAGTGACTTTTCTTATGACATACACTAGGCCAGTGAAAACAACATCAGCAGAGCTGAGGGAGGTCTCCTGAGTCTAGCACCATTCCTGACCCATCTCTCTAGCATGGGTCTTTATTGCCACACCCCTAGATTTCTACGATAGCCTCCCACCTGATCCCTTTCCTCCATTCACTGCTGTAATACATTACCACCAGGTTAATCTTGTTGATACTTTCTTCAATACTCTCACCTGCTTATGAGTTACAGCTGCTCCGTATGGGCCTCCAGATCCATATTAGAATCACCTGAGGACTTTTGCTGACTCATCATCTCACCCCGGACCAATTAGATCACAATTTTTGGGTTGCAGCCCTGGCATCAGTAGTATTTTAAAGATCTCAGGCCATCCTAATCTGCAACCAGGGCTGAAAAACACTAACCTACCAGACTGAATTCAGGTTCTTCATTTTTAAAATGTAAGGTCCTGTGAAATTTCTCATCTTACCTTTAACAATTCATTTTTGTTTTCAATCCCCAATGGAGATACTTTCTTCTAGATTGCCCAGTCTTCTCTTCTCCCCATGCACTTCCTTTATCTGCTGCTTGTTTGTCTTGCCAAATCTGTTCCGTTCTCAGGAGGCAATTTGCAAGTGGCCAGAGCATGGACTTTGCAGCTAGAACTAGGTGGATTCAAGTCCTTCCACGTCTTTAACAAACGGAGAGACCTTGTGTGAGTCTCAAAGGACTTTTGTGAGTATAACTCACGAACTACTTAATAAATAATGTCTAGTGGTATTGTTTTTCAAGGATCAACCTAGATTTTTTCAATGTTAATGTATGTCTTAGTAAGTTTCTCAAAATACAATCTATTTAAGAACTCAGATGCAATAGAATCACAGTGTACATGTTAAAATTCCAGATTACTTAGTCATACACACAACCTAGTCTATTAATATATTTGTATGTTGGAGTCTAGGAATCTGCATTTTACTAGTATATCTAGGTGATTCTTGTGCCCTCTAATGATTGAAAATCATTATATAAGAACCACAAAGTGTTAAGAGTTGTGAGAAATTGTTTGCTCATCTAGTCCAGTTTCTCAGCCTCAGCACCCTTGACATTTTGGGAGAGATAACTCTCTGTTGTATGGCGCTGTCCTTTTTATTGCAAGATGTTTAGCAGTATCCTTGACCTCTACCCACTGCATGACATTAGCAGACCCCTCTCCTCAAAGTATGACAAACAAAAATATCTCCAGAAATCCTACATGTGGCCTGGGAAACTAATTTCCCCCACCCCAGCCACACCATGGAGTACCACTTGTCTAGTCCAAACCCCATTATAAGATAAGAAAACTGAGTTTCCAGGAAATCGCATGACTTGCTAAATCATGTAGTTTATATTTGGATTTGCCAGAGCCACAAAATGTGTTGCATCAGACTTTGTGATCTCCCTACATTATACGTAGAATGACTTCCAACAATTCTTTAAAATTCTTTCAAAATTGTTCTTGATGCCTAAATTGGACATTTTCATGCAATATATACTTACTGACTATAGTATCTTTCTGTTTGTTTCTGTATTACTTTAAATAATCAATCTCTAATTAATTTCTATGTCTGTGTCATGATTTTCCAAATTGATTTGTAAACACCCCTGCCAATTATCATGTATTCCTCACAGAGCCTAGCAGAGTGCTAGATGGGCAGACATTTCTTGAATATAGCTAGCAGTTGAATAATTACTTGTTTGTGTGTGGTCAGAGGGAGCTTATGCATTCATATATCAATTGTCCAAATATCAAAGGTTTCTTAGATGTAATGTATGCTTAGAGACCCTTTTCATAAATATTCATTTTTTTCAGCAAATGAATGTGTCCTATGCTATTCCTGCCCACACCCTTCACTTTAGTTCAGGTACACTGTTTACAACATAGGGAAGTGGTTCTCAAATTGGTTGGGTAAATAACTTGTAGAAATTGCATAAATAGCAGACATTCAAGCCCTAGCCCCAGAGGCTTTAATTTGCATGTGGATGGGACTACAGGTCAATCTGATACCTTGCCAGAGTTCAGGAAATCTAAACTTGAAGATTCGTGTGTGTGGGGTGGGGGGGTGGGGGGGGTGTTTAGTGTGTTTTGTTGGAAATTTCTGAATGCAAAACTTTGCCCACATTATTTGAGGTTCAATTTATTATGTATTCGTGTGGATGACGTCCTTCTTAATATCGTGGTGGAAGACACGCCTGTATATATAGATAGGACATATTTGTATAAACAGGTAGGAGTTATGTAACTCTCCATCATCACTATTGTTCTAAAAAGCGAATTTGGTCACAAATTCACATAGTTATATACTTACATAGTGTAAGTAAAATAAATCCTAGAAATCCTTTCTAGCTTTTTACCTGAGGGCATTTTATTCCCCTCCCTACAGCTGCCTTCCACTCCAACAAAATCTCAAAGTTTATAAAGCCTGTCAACTTCCATTGCTAATTCTCAGTGATGGGATTGTAATTTGCTCTGGGAAGCTTCCCTGTATTACTGTTAAGTCATTTGCATTCCATAGAACGATTTGTGTTCTGACGAGTCCAGGAATTCCTAGAAGTCTCTCTCCTACCCTGCCCCCTCTTTCATTTGGATTCTCCTTTTCTGAGTAGCAGAAGCCAAAAGAAAGAAAGAAAAAACCTTGCATTGCAAGTACAATTAGATCTATGTCTGTAGAAGTGCCTTTTGTCCAGAGACCCCTTAGGATGCTATACGGAGACACTGAGCTGAAAAAGGAAAGATGATTTTTTTTAACAGATGGATTTGCCTATTTTTGCCTTTCCTACATTAGAGCTGTTTTTTCCCCTTCTCTAAACTAGAGAACTATCATCCTGTAGTGGTATACAACTGTCATTCATTCCTGCCTATATTATGCTGTGACTACTTGACTTTAGGCAAGAGAAGGTGATATGCACAATATCTCCCATAATAGACTTTGCAATCTGGCCTGTGGGTTTCTTTTGACTATCCCAGTGCCTGCCAGAGCAGTTTTCACAGATCTAGGAAATGGCAACATAATTTATGCAGAATCAGAAAATGAAAAACAAGAATGCAGATTTTTGCAGGTTTCTGAAATAAAACAAGTCCAACTCCAGATTGAAAGGCCTAGAGTAATTGTGTTCATCTAATAATAATAATACTTTGTGGTTATACAGCTACTTCACATGCAATGTCTCATTAATATAGCAATGGAGACAATTTCAGAAGGTAGAAATTTATCTTGTTGCCTTTGAATTATTTTACCCTGGAAGTTAATAGCTAAAAAAAGAAACGTTATAATTTGGTGTGTCAAGAAACTAAACAGTAGAGCTTCAAGTGAAAGAACTTCAGTGCTTGAAGGGACTTTAGATGAGGCACTGTGGTGTAGAAGAAAAACCTAGCTGTAACATCAGACAGATACGGGGTTTTCCACTCACCAACTGTGTGGCCCTGGGTAAATAACTTTTCTGAGCTCTAGTGCTTTCCCTAGGGTTAAGAGAATCTACTGACATAAGATATACGAAGTTCCTAACGTACATTAAGCACTCATCAAAGGTTTGTCTGTAATTATCTCAAACACCATCACCCATCCTCTGCCTTTCCCTAATTTCATTCCCATACCCGAGTTTTGCAAGAAGGACTAAGGCCTCTGAAACTCAAACAATGTATCCAAAGTCATACAGCTCAACAAAAAGTATAGAACTCGGCCTTTCTGATTCCTAACATAGTGCTGTACCTTAGTAAACAATTAAAGGTAAGATTTCCCACCAACTCTGTTCCATACAATAACACGTTCTCTCCCTTAGTTGTTATAATTTTTTAACTGTTTACCTAAACCTAAAGAAAACCTTTAGAATTTAAAATGTATGAGGATTGGTTAATTTTAATATAGCCTGCGGTCATCTGAGTCACATTAAATCCTGGCCAAAGAAGGACTTCTACTGAGATGGAAGGTTCACAGCTGTCCGAAATCAGGAGCTATAATATTCCCTGTTGAAGCAAAACAAATTTTTACCTTTAAAATATTCCCATTTGCAACTGAAAAGTAAATAAACTATTCTGTCTAAAGAAATTACTTTTGCCATTAGGATGCAAATGGCCAAGCAAATTTGTTGCCCAATAAATCTTTTGGGGCATTATATAGACATAGTCTTGGAATTTGTAAAGCCTAAGCTATAAAAGCA
This sequence comes from Colobus angolensis palliatus, assembly GCF_000951035.1. Taxonomy (NCBI): domain Eukaryota; kingdom Metazoa; phylum Chordata; class Mammalia; order Primates; family Cercopithecidae; genus Colobus; species Colobus angolensis. The sequence continues at coordinate 5,086,495 of NW_012115044.1, forward strand.
AATAACAAAAAAGAAGAAGCTATAAATTCCAAATCTAGATGACACCTTTGTACATAAAGCTCAGGAGGGCAAAACACACTATTAAGAGCAAGGAATTATAGGACCAAAATAGAGTTGGACATGCTTCTGGTTTCTCCCCTCTTGTTCTTTCTGTTTATCATGTACTTTTAGCAAAAAGGGGAGTACTACAGCAGGACCTGACATCCTGCATTGAGCAACATGGACTGGAAGCTCCATTTCTTCTCCCTCAGGCCTATGTTGATTCCAGCCCAAGATATTTAAGAACAAACCAAACTTACAAGACAAGTGTTTGGCTGTTGACCATGTCCCAAAGACTACAAAGGGGAATTTGAATTCAGAAGAGATGGAAAAATTGATCATGCAGAAGCTTGGGATCATGGTGCTTGAGCACCCTGCACTGCAGACAAAAAAGCAACAGTAACAAGTTTCAAAATATTTTCCTTACACCATAAAGAGGTTTCATACTTTTTCAACTTTATCTCACACTATACTTTCACAGGTACCTCATCCCCTGGTAGCCAAACTATCCCTCAATGAATTGATTAATCCCTCAATCAATCTTGAGCTTGTTAAAAATTTTGCTCAAGCCACTCACCTGTCTCACCATTTGTTTTCTTCACTCTATGTATCAGAATCCTTCCTCCCTTACATTCTAGGAGCACCTTAAATACATTCATGAAGCAAGAATTTGTTTATTGTATTCACCACCATGTCCTTGCACATAAGCATAGTTCCTGGTACTTAACAGGTATTTCTAAACATATCTGTTGAATAAAGAAATGTCTTTCATTTGACCTTGTGGACATGAACCACCTGTTACGCTTTGTACAACTCACGTGATGAGTCCTTGACTATAGTTGCATGTATGAGTAATACCTTTCCTATTCAATTTCAAGTTCACTGACGGCAATGACCAGGCCATTGAACATAGCCACTGCATCCTTATGTATTGTTTTAAGCATGCAGTCACAATGAAATGAATAAACTACTACATGAAGAATGAACTCAACCTGAGGTTTTGAGAGGACCATCTAAACTATCTGAACCAGAAGTAAGTGCTATGTGGAACTGAACAAATTCAAGAGCAAATAAATAGTAGAATTCCTATATCTAGCCACATGAGAGTAAGTCAGTATTTAAAAGTCTATTAAAGAGGACCATTATTTCTCTAAAAAACATATATATAACACCAACACTTTATTTTAACTTAAAGCTTACAAATGTACATGTATGTACTACTATTTGGATGTAAGCCCAAGGCCCATTACTTAATGGGCCCATTATTTAAACAAACAGTCAAAAAATATTTAAGATATCTGTGAAAAATCTGAGTATGGGATTTCTTTCAGATTTTACTGAATCTTTTACAGTTGTCTCACCCCCCACCAAATTTAACAGCATATTTTACAGCTCACCATTAACAACTATTTTCAAAGCATTCAACATAGTTTTTATTAAAATATTTTTCTTTTGTCCTCATTATTTGTTTGTTTTGGATAGTAATTAGTTAAAATATATAATTCCAAGAGAATGTAAAGCTGACATAAGTATGTTTGGAAAAATACTAGACACCTAATAAACATATAATTTAGCTGATGGGAGAAGAACGTGGAATGCTGAGGAGGTTTACTGATCAGTGGGTCTCAATTAGACTAGATGAAACAGAGTGATGGTTAATTGGTCAACCGGTTAAGAGATCTCCTGTAAAACAAATACATCAAGAGATAATTGCCATTGTAGATCTTTAATCTCAAAACGCTTAAAGAACATTGATATCTCAGAATAAATAATGTTTATAACAATATAAAAGGAATCCACATACAGGCCTCAGATATATTTCCAAAAATATATTTTGTTCATACATGTATTCTCAAACATGTCTTTTGTTAATAACAAGGTACCTGTATTTACCCATTTAAAAAATATACCTAAGCTTACTATTATCATGTAAATGCTTCCTGTTATTTCTATCACATATGTATTTATTATAGTTTTATTATTTTAGGAATGAAAGAGGTCTATGGATAATTCAAGACAAAAGCAGTCATTGATCATGTGTTATAGACAGAGAAGGGAGAGAGAAAAAATTATGATACATGCACGAGAAACAGAGATAGGTGACATAGGGGTTTATGATTTAGTGGAAGGAACAAAATACAGTAAATAAATAAGAATAATATAAGAAGAAGAGAGAAATATCATTATACTTGTTTAGACTAAACAATACATGTACAAAGAAAATGCCAGCACATTCTAGTATTCCTTAGCCAGGTGTTCTGGTCGGGCCACCATAGCTCTGCATATAACACATCCACCACCCCAGACATTGTCTGTAATAAGGATTCCCATTGTTTTTTTTGGCAAGGACTCTCCCGTACACATTACTGTTAGACAGCCAAGATGTCTCTGGGCACTTTTTTTTTTTAAATTATACTTTAAATTCTGGAATACATGTGCAGAACATACAGGTTTGTTACATAGGTATACACATGCCATGGTGGTTTGCTGCGCCCATCAAGCCATCATCTACATTAGTTTGTATTTCTCCTAAGATTATCCCTCCTGTAGCCCCTGACCCCACAAGGCCCCGGTGTGTGATGTTCCCTTCCCTGTGTCCATGTGTTCTCATTGTTCAACTCCCACTTATGAGTGAGAACATGCAATGTTTTGTTTTCTGTTCCTGCGTTAGTTTGCTGAGAATGGTGGTTTCCAGCTTCATCCATGTCCCTGAAAAGGAGATGAAATCATCCTTCTTTTATGGCTGCATAGTATTCCATAGTGTGTACGTGCCACATTTTCTTTATCCAGTCTATCATTGATGGGCATTTGGGTTGGTTCCAAGTCTTTGCTATTGTGAATAGTGCTGCAATAAACATATGTGTGCATGTGTCTTTATAGTAGAACGATTTATAATCCTTTGGGTATATACCGAGTAATGGGATTGCTGGGTCAAATGATATTTCTGGTTCTAGATCCTTGAGGAATCACCAAACTATCTTCCACAGTGGTTGAACTAATTTACACTCCCACCAACAGTGTAAAAACATTCCTATTTGTCAACATCTTCTCCAGCATCTGTTGTTTCCTGAACTTTTAATGATCGCCACTCTAACTGGCCTGAGATGGTATCTCATTGTCGTTTTGATTTGCGTTTCTCTAACGAGCAGTGATTATGACCTTTTTTTCATATGTTTGTTGATTGCATAATGTCTTCTTTTGTGAAGTGTCTGTTCATATCCTTCACCCACTTTTTTAATGGGGTTGTTTGATTTTTTGTTTTAAATTTGTATAAGTTGCTTGTTGATTCTGGATATTAGCCCTTTGTCAGATGATAGATTGAAAAATTTTCTCCCATTCTGAGGCAACAGTAGGTTGCCTGTTCACTCTGACGATAGTTTCTTTTGCTGTGCAGAAGCTCTTTAGTTTAATTAGATCCCCTTTGTCAATTTTGGCTTTTATTTCCATTGCTTTTGGTATTTTAGTCATGAAGGCATTGCCCATGCTTATGTCCTGAATGGTATTGCCTATGTTTTCTTGTAAGGTTTTTATGGTTTTGGGTCTTACATTTAAGTTTTTAATCCATCTTGAGTTAATTTTTATATAAGGTGTAAGGAAAGAGTACAGTTTCAGTTTTCTGCATATGGCTGTCCAGTTTTCCCAACACCATTTATTAAATAGGGAATCCTTTTCCCATTGCTTGTTTTTGTCAGGTTTGTCAAAGATTGATTGGATGGGTGTAGATGTGTGGTGTCATTTCTGGGGCCTCTGTTCTGTTCCATTGGTCTATATCTTTGTTTTGGTACCAGTACCATGCTGTTTTGGTTACTGTAGCCTTGTAGTATAGTTTGAAGTCAGGTAGCATGATCCCTCCAGCTTTTTTCTTTTTGCTTAGGATTGTCTTGGCTATACAGGCTCTTATTTTGGTTCCATATGAAATTTAAAGTCTTTTTTTTTTTTTTTTCTAATTCTGTGAAGAAAGTCAATGGTAACTTGATGGGGATAGCATTGAATCTATAAATTACTTTGGGCAGTATGGTCATTTTCACAATACTGATTCTTCCTATCCATGAGCATGGAATGTTTTCCATTTGTTTGTATCCTCTCTTATTTCTTTGAGCAGTGGTTTGTAGTTCTCCTTGAAGAGGTCCTTCACATCTTTTGTACGTTGTACTCCTTGTTAGGTTATTCTCTTTGTAGCAATTGTGAATAGGAGTTCACTCATGATTTGGCTTTCTGTCTATTATTGCCGTATAGGAATGCTTGTGATTTTTGCACATTGATTTTGTATTCTGAGACTTTGCTGAAGTTGCTTATCAGCTTAAGGATATCTGGGTATGTGCCAATGGGGTTTTCTAAATTTACAATCATGTCATCTGCAAACAGAGACAATTTGACTTCCTCTCTTCCTATTTAAATACCCTTTATTTCTTTCTCTTGCCTGATTACCCTGGCCAAAACTTCCAATACTATGTTGAATAGGAGTGGTGAGAGAGGGCATCCTTGCCTTGTGCCAGTTTTCAAAGGGAATGCTTCCAGCTTTTGCCTATTCAGTATGATATTGGTTGTGGGTTTGTCATAAATATCTATTATTGTTTTTAAATACATTCCATCAATACCTAGTTTATTGAGAGATTTTAGCATGAATTTTGAATGTTATTGAAGGCTTTTTCAGCATCTACTGAGATAAATGTGGTTTTTGTCATTGGTTCTGTTTATGTGATGGATTACATTTATTGACTTGCATATGTTGAAACAGCCTTGCACCTCAGGGATGAAGCCGACTTGATCATGGTGGATAAACTTTTTGATGTGCAGCTGCATTTGGTTTGCGAGTATTTTATTGATTTTCACATCAGTGCTCATCGGGAATATTGGCCTGAAATTTTCTTTTTGTTGTTGTTGTGTCTCTGCCAGATTTTGGTATTAGGATGATTCTGCCCTCATAAAATAAGTTAGGGAGGCGTCCCTCATTTTCTATCGTTTGGAATAGTTTCAGAAGGAATGGTACCAGCTCCTCCTTGTACCTCTGGTAGAATTCAGCTGAGAATCCGTCTGATCCTGGGATTTCTTGGTTGGTAGGCTATTAATTACTGCCAGCATTTCAGAACTTGTTATTGGTCGATTCAGGGATTCGACTTCTTCCGGGTTTAGCCTTGGGAGGGTGTATGTGTCGGGAATTTATCCATTTCTTGTAAATTTTTTAGTTGATTTGCATAGAGGTGTTTATAGTATTCTCTGATGGTAGTTTGTATTTCTGTGGGATCAGTGGTGATATCCCCTTTATTTTTTTTTTTTTTCGTATCTATTTGATTCTTCTCTCTTTTCTTCTTTATTAGTCTGGATAGCAATCTGTTTTGTTAATCTTTTCAAAAAGCCAGCTCATGGACTTACTGATTTTTTTGAAGGGTTTTTCATGCCTCTATCTCCTTTAGTTCTGTTCTGATATTAGTTATTTATTGTCTTCCGCTAGCTTTTGAATTTGTTTGCTCTTGCTTCTCTAGTTCTTTTAATTGTGATGTTAGGGTATTGATTTTAGATCATTCCCACTTTCTCTTGATGAGCATTTTGTGCTATAAATTTCCCTCTAAACACTGCGTTGGCTGTGTTCTCTGGGCAGTTTCAGAGCAGAACAGGCACAGGCACTGGTGTCTGTAATTATGCTGAATGTATCAAGTGCACCATTGTTATCCGTGACTTGCCTGTGGGATGAGTATGTCACACATTCATGGGTCTTTCCATGTACCTAACTAAACCTTTTCATGCCATGTGTATGTGTATGCATCTGTGTGTTTCAGGTTATAGTGAAGTGTGATAATTGCATTTTTTTGAGAAATCATCATTTGTCAATCTAGAACTACTTTCAAGGTCAAGAACTACTGAATGTCCAGATAAGACATTTTTCATGGATGGGCACCATAGTCTATCAAGAGCCTGATGAATGTTTATACCTGGCCAGGCTCAGATAGACTGCACAAATTGGATTCAGATTCCTTATTCACCTGTTACTTGGTGACCAGCAGATCCCATCCAATTCTGTTTTCTGATCTTTGCGTAAAGATCTCTTCCAAATATTTGGTTTAGAACCACCATGATCTTCCTGATCCATTTCACCAGATTCTTTCAATCTCTTCCGCTCCACCCTCATGCTTTTCACTCTTGTGAAATAGCTCCCTATGGCTCTTGCTCACTCTCTTTGCTGATTTCTGTGTGTATAGGAGTGTGGTCTCTAATAATTTGAAGGCAATTTCACTTTAAATACATATGTGATACAGAATGATTCAATTCTTCATTTGCTCGCTTTTGATAGGGTAGGATAAATTATTCTTTTTCTGTTTTAAATGTTTTATTCCCCATACATGTACATATTTCTTTCTAGTTTACTTTTTTCATTCCATTAAAGAATACCAAAAACATGACATATTAGAACATACTGACATATAACAGCTTACAGGGAAAGAAGATGCCACATGACAGAGTTGTTATCCTGCCCCAGACTTTGTTCTCATCACTGAGGATCAATCATTCAAAGCTAAGCTTACATCCATAAATTATTTTTCATACTTCTAACTACACTTATAATTAGTCTTTCTTCCTGTCAATTCATATCATCTACATCATTCATTGTCCAATAATCATTTATTGCCTCACATTTAGTATCCTTTTTGTTATAATAATATATCATTTTCATTAAAAAATGTTTATTACTTGAGTAGGACATCGCAAGTTATGCATCTAATATCATTGTAGCTATAACTGACAGAAACACAAACAAGTTATACTTTGCCCCTCATGTCCTTTTTCTGTTATTTTTCATGTGAATAAAACACTTTTATCCCCATCTGAACTAAAAACTCCATGATGAACAAAAATTAAGCACTATATGTAACACTGCTATAGTGATTTGGCATAATGTTTTTACTGAACAAGTTCTTACTTCAATAAAATACTTATGAAGTAAAGAAATCATGGAAGGCAGACTTGGGTACTTGAAAAGACAAACAGTACAGATAGAAATCATAAAGTTTAGTACCCTGGTCTACAAAATGGAGCTAACTATACACCCAAATGCCAACTTCACAGAGTGGGGTAAGAGTCAAGTGAGTTATTTAACTATTAATATTCTAATGACTTCAGAACTTCCTTTTACTGTCACTCTCCTTCACAGCTCAAAGAGTTTCTCTACCAATCGAGTTATATATATGTGTGTACATATATGTAAATTAATATCTAATTGTTTTTCTTACTTTTATTAGTCAGATAAATATATGTTATGCTTTATAATCAAGAAATACAATATTATCCTTATTAGATTGTTTTAAAATGTTGTAAACAATAACAATTATTAAAGTCAGGAACTCCCAGTGGGTCTAGGACCTCAAATTGGGAATATCTGTTTTATTAACATTTAAAGTTATTATTATTTCTTTGTTTCTTATTTTTAACAATATTAATAGTAATAAGCCAAATTACTGGTTCAAGAAGCCAATTTTAGTCACTCTATCGGTTCTCATTGGTTTTGAATTTTTTTTCTAGGATGATCAATTTTTTAAAGTGCTAAATAAATGACTAAGAGGCAAGAAAATACCAGAAAGTCTAGTCCTATTTCATTTACTTGTAATATGTTGTTGAGAGGTCTTCTCTCCTAACACTCCTCATTGCAAAATTGCAAACCAATTGTAAGGCTGTCTTCATTGGACTTCTGTTGGACCAATACACTGAGAAGCATATAAGATAGTGAAAATTTAAAAACGTTTTCCTAAACATTGCAGGTTACCTTCAATTTTAAACTAGACCCATCTTTGTATTTCTTAGAAAATCACCAACAAATGTTTGTCAACTAAGGTTTAGAGAGCTGTGACCTCCCCTTTATAAATTTTACTTCCAATTCAGAAAATTTCATGTTTTGTCTTTTTGATAAAAATCATTTCTAGGGACATACATGATCAGAGTGAATCCAAATAAAATGCCAAAAGAACTTCTGAATTAAGAAGAAATTGAAGAGGACTACATGTCTAATTGGGGAAAAGTTTTAAATGGGAAAATGTTTACTTTGTAAGAGAACCTGTTGCTTTTTGCTGGGTTAAAGCTTCCTTTTAATAATCCATGCACACAGCGTGAGCAAACGTGGCGTAAAAGTGTAAGATAATTATGATTTCATGGCTGTCCACTTCTACGAAGGGATCCTAGTTAAAGAAAAGCAGTTGGTCATAATAAAGAGTAAACATGAATTAAATGGCTCCCCCACAAAGTGTAAAAACTAGTGGCATTAGTTATCCAAATTTTGTCATCTGATCTACCTCAACAGTTTCAGAAGACAGTGGAGGAACAATATTAATGTAAGGCCTAGGCAAGGAGTTATAATACACAAACACAGAGCAGACAAGTAATTGACTTGAAAGTAGCTTGTCTAAATTAGCATTTTTAAACACTTTCATATACTAGACATAAATGGTCAGTCTTGCTCTCAAGAAGATTATAGCAGCATTAGACGAGAGGAAGCAAGATGCAGACGGTTTTTAGAGTGTTCGTTAATGCCACATCTCTTTTTGCTTCATTCATTCTCTAGTGTTTATTTATATCTGTGGCAAGGATAAAGGTCAAGGAGATATTTGTATGGTTGTGTAAGAACCAGCTCTTTAAACACATCTTACTCCCACTTAATCAAAAATGCCTGAGTGGAGTTGGAATTCAAGGATAGTTTTGAAGGAGAGAAGAAAGACGATTTAACTGAATCATTCCAATAGCTGAAGTAGACTACTTAGCCATCTTATCTGAAAGCATCAAGCTTAAGTTAGCATGAGTAGCTACAGTTGTGGCTATGAGGGCAGTGGAGAGTCATGCTACTATGGAAACGATATCCTTGAGCTTTCATTTCACCTTGTAGAGGTCTTGGCACACAGAATGATTGCCTAAAGCCAGAAAATAAGGCAAGGAATTACAGAACATTGTCCAATAACATTTAATCGCTTCAAAGGGAAGTCACTAATTGCGAGGGCAGATTTTTGGCATATACTCTGATGTAAAAAGGAAGTCATTGTACACATAAATGCATCCAAGTAAGGATTTAGTACTCTGCTATTGCAGAAAGGAGTTTTGTAAAATATGTATTCCAGTCACTTGCCTTCTTCCCAGAAATAAACTCTGAGCAGATCAAAAAGAAAGCTAATCTATTATCAGATTTTTTTTTTTGAAATTCATCTAGGACCAACTATATAAAAAATTACAGAATGTGTTTCTTCACATTGGAGGCAAGAAAATTCAACATGAACATGATTAAGCTCAAGGCTAAGTCTGAAAGAGATACAGAACCTTCACAGTAGGCACCCTGACCTCTAAATGTAAAAGCTGGATTGTAACAGAAAATGTTTCAGCTGTTCTTCACTATGGTAGAGACAGACAGAAAGAGAGACAGAGAAAATATCAGTACAGTTTTTCTTATCGTAATTTTAGTTAAAAATATTTTTAAATAATTATAAGTTGAATACAAACAAAAATGGAAAATATTGAGTAATAATGAACAAGATTATTTCGAAGACCTGCCTCTCAAATACAACACTCAGGCCATTTTGGTATTTTTCTCTCTCTCTCTTTTAACCCTTTGAATATATTTAATCAGGATCAGTTTGTATTTCGGAGGATTTGACACACCTTTAATTCAATCTTGAAGAGCATATGTACTCAGCAGGAAACACTGAATCCAGATGCAGGACATTTAAATTATCCTCACCCTTACAAACCGTATCTTACCAGATTCTGTTTATAGCTCCAGAAACTATCACAACCAGAAGGGATCCCAAAGATTATCATTTCCAATTGCCTCATTTTATAAATGCAGAAACCGATCACCAAAGAAGTATAGTAACTGATAGAAGTCACACAACTCTTGAGTGGTTAACTTAGACTCAGTGCCATTTTCAAAGCAATAGAGCGCCACCCACTTGTTGTTTTTTTAATTTTAAAGCAACTTTCAAACTATTTGTAACCAATATGAATATATTACATCAGGTTGTTTCTCTCCCCAGCATTTCTACAAATCTCTGTTTCCCTTCCTATAAGATAGAGATTATTACATGCACTGAATTCATTGCTACCCTGACCAGATAGGAATTTCCAACTGTTCTGCTGTTGCATCTTGATCAGGAGACATTGCTCTTCCTCATGCTTCTCCCTCCAGACAAGATGCCCAAGTCAAGGTTGGAGGGGAGAATTACATGTGTTCAGGACTGCTGAATGGCAAACCTACTTATGGGACAGGTGCACTAATAGAAGGAGAAGGGTGCCCACACTGGAAGTCATCCCAAACTTAAGAGCACCTACCACTCCACTTCTTAGACCAACATGGGAAATTTTCCATTACATCCTATAGCAATACACCCAGTGTTGAGTTTCTGCATTCCTCCCATTAGTCCCTTTTTTTTTTCCATGTAATTTGCAACTTCTTTCTCCTCCTCCCCTTACCCAAACTCTGTCTTACCTGGTTTCTTGGAAAGGAAAGCCCCAACTGGAAACCTCTAAACTCTTCTGCTTGTAGCCCTTTGTTTCATCTTTGGTGTAGGATGAGAGAGAGAGAAAATGGCATGATGTTATTAAAGTAAAAGAGGAGGGAGGAAAAATACAGGCAAAATCAGATATTTGAAATGTAAGCCTGCCAGAAGATTCCATTCAACCCTATGATAGAAGGCAAGAGTGAGAAAGGATTTTCTGGAACATTTGGGCCAATTACTTTTACAGATGAGGAAACAGGCTTAGAAATGTCAAGTTATTTGTGTTTGTGCATGATCATCAAGGAAGGTAGTTCTGGATTCAAGAAAAGTATCCAGATTGCCAGAGCATTTGACACTATATCTCACTTCATCTAACATTAAGGTATTAAGGCTCTGAGTACCTCAGTGACCCTCAAGTGTCAATACTTGCTTATGAAACAATGTTATATGAAATGCTAATTACATGTGTATAAGTTCTCGGAGTTCTGAAATGGTCAGAGGAGGACTGAACCAACACAATTTCCTACAGAATACGTGGGCTACTCTTTACAACGTTTGGCCAAAGACTTGCATTTCTTTCTTTTTTTTTCTTAGACGAAATTTCACTCTTGTTGTCCAGGCTGGAGTGCAATGGTGTGATCTCAGCTCACCGCAACCTCTGCCTCTCAGGTTCAAGCAATTCTCCTGCCTCAGCCTCCTGTAGCTGGGATTACAGGTGCTCCAACACCACGTCTGGCTAATATTTTTGTATTTTTAGTAGCGACGGGGTTTCTCCATGTTGGTCAGGCTTGTCTCAAACTCTTGACCTTAGGTGATCTGCCCACCTCAGACTCCCAAAGTGCTGGGATTACAGGCGTGAGCCAATGTGCCCAGCCTAGGTGTGCATTTCTTAATCTTTTGGCATATCCATCTGTATATCTAGTTTCAGAAAACATGTCTTGTGTAATGTAATAGTACACATGAGTTTGCTGAACACCAGTGTCTCCTGGGGAACTACAATGCAAATACTAAGAATCACCTGTGAAAGTATGGGCCACAGTCTAGCAAAAGAACATGTCCAAAATGGAGAAAGGAATAGAGAGATTTCAGAGATAAGTACAGAAAGTATGCAAATTTGGTCTTACATTTACCCTTCTCAGCAATACTTATTGACCTCCCATGTTGATTTTATTCTTATTCCAGTAAAATTATGCATATAACTATGTGATCATTATAGTTAAGATATATTTGACCATACCACTTCCCTCATTCTCAAAAGATCATTTTGTAGTTGTCAGTTGCTCTGAGATATATTAAAGACCTGTTTATGGTGTGTCCTATACCAAACTCCAGTAGACTCCCTCACTCAGGACAGGATGTTCTTATTTCTCACAGCCACAGTTTAGAATGTACTTTTGAAAAGTCATTTCTAAGATCTCTTGGTCACAATCTCTCCTTTGTGGATTATTGTGATAGCTTCCTAAACACTTTTATCTACTACTGCCCCCAGCAGCTATTTTCTGCACAGTAGCCAGAGTGATCCTTTTAAAACATTAATCTGATCATGTTACACCCTTGCTGAAAGCACTGTAATGACTTCCCATCACTTTAGTATAAGATCAAAGTCCTCCACCTGATCTGGTTCTCTCTTGGCTCTCTGACCTTCTTTCGTCACACTCATCCTGTTTCTCTGAGCATGTGCTTGCCTCGGGGTCTTTTCTGATAGGGCTCCTCTGCAGGAAACGCTCTTCCCTAGAGAACCACATGGCTTGCTCCTTCAGCTCTTTGTAGTCTGTGCTCACTTGTTACTAAATCAGAGAGATATGCTCTCAATACCTTATCTGAAATAGCAACACAACTCTCTACTCTCACTCTTTATTATTTTCTCTGCTTTTTTTTTTTTTTTTCCTAAGCCAACCTCTTTCTAATGTTATATTATGTATCTGTTTACTTGGTTACTCTCTGAAACTTCCTGCTCCATAAGGGCAGGTACTTTTTTTCTGTTGGCCCACAAATATTAGTAAAATGGCTGGATAAAGTATATTGTTTCTTCTGAAGCAGCACAGACCATTTTATGAACATATGTATTGGTTATTTCTTACTTACTTTGAACCAGTGTATTTGTGATGGGTTTTAACAAAAATAGTTTGGAATTTCTAATAATGTGGCAAAGTTTAATTTATTTTATATACATAAGTAGATTAAAAAAAACACACACACACTTTGGTAGTTGTACCTTCTTTATGTCCCTATATGTTTTACTGAACAAGATCTTTTTTTTTTCTTATGGCCAGCTTCTTTACTGTCAATTTTTGAGGGTACTTTATACATTCTAGAGGAGTCCTTTATTAGATATGTAGTTTACAAATACTTTCTTCCAGTCTGTAGCTTATCTTTTCAACTTTTAAGCATGATCTTTCTCAGAGTGAAAGTTTATATTTTTTTATTTTTATTGTTATTATACTTTAAGTACTAGGGTACATGTGCACAATGTGGAGGTTTGTTACATATATATACACGTGCCATGTTGGTGTGCTGCACACATTAACTCGTCAGCACCCATCAACTCGTCATTTACATCAGTTATAACTCCCAATGCCATCCCTCCCCCTTCCCCATAATAGGCCCCGGTGTATGATGTTCCCCTTCCCATGTCCAAGTGATCTCATTGACTGAACAAGATTTTTTAAAAAGGTGAAGTTAAGGGAGGCACACTCAAAATACAGTTTAATTTACTACTCATATTTACCAAAGTGTACTTCTTAGAAGGGTCATCTGACCATCCATTAAGTATGTCCTCATTGAAAAAATAAAAATAAAAAATTGAGAATCCCTTTTTTAAACTGGTGATTCCTTGACTTCATGCTTGGTATGAATATAGATATAAGGACTCTTTAAATCCACAGCCCATTCAAAATCCCTGGCTCATAAATACAGAAAAGACTGTACTTAACATTTCTAAAAGTCAAACTTCCTTTAAGTAACATAGTCTATGAAAATCACTGAATATTATTCTGAACACATAGTAGGTATACAGAAATGTTATTCCTCCTTCCCCCACCCTTACTATGATTTTCTCAGTGGTAATAGAAATAAAAGAAATGTTATCAAGTTATGGCTGGGCATGTTGGCTCATGCCTGTAATCCTAGTACTTTGGGAGGCTGAGGCAGGTGGATCACATGAGGTCAGGAGTTTAAGACCAACCTGGGCAAGGATTACCCTATCTCTACAAAAAATTAAAATCAAAACAAAAAAAATGCCAGGCATGATGACATGTAGCTATAGTCCTAACTACTCAGGAGGCTGAGGCAGGAGAATTGCTTGAGCCTAGGAGTCCAAGGCTGCAGTGAGCAATGATCACACTACTGTACCACAACGCGGGCAACAGAGTAAGACCCTGTCTCTCAAACAACCAAACAAAAACAACAGAAAGGTTAGTAAGTTACAAGTATTTGACATCTACCCTCCTCCTTGTGTCCTCATTATGGCAGATAAGGTCTTCCTTTATTGGAAAGAATCCAAGTAATGATATAGTGGAAAAAATATTAACAAAGTAACTGATGTTATCTACATAATAAATTGGTCATAGTAATAAAGGCAAAAGTGCAGCAGGAATAAGGAGGGCATAAATGAGTTTATAGAGGCTGAACAAAAGGAGATATTTGCAGAGTTTGGAGATAAAGAGATGGCACTTGGGACAACGAGGGGAGTAGACAGTTGCCAGGCAAGTGAAATAAATAGCAAGAGATTGAAAAATGGCTTTCCAAATATCTGAGAAGCATTGTAATTGTAATACCCTTTATGAAATTTTCAAGAAAAACTATAGCCAAGACTCAAACAGCTCTAAAAATTTGGGGGTCAAATTCTATTTTTTTTTTTTTTTTTGGAGACGGAGTCTAGCTCTGTCGCCCAGGCTGGAGTGCAGTGGCGCGATCTCGGCTTACTGCAAGCTCCGCCTCCCAGGTTAACGCCATTCTCCTGCCTCAGCCTCCCGAGTAGCTGGGACTACAGGCGCCCGCCATCTCGCCCGGCTAGTTTTTTGTATTTTTTTTAGTAGAGATGGGGTTTCACCGTGTAGCTCAGGATGGTCTCGATCTCCTGACCTCGTGATCCACCCGTCTCGGCCTCCCAAAGTGCTGGGATTACAGGCTTGAGCCACCGCGCCCGGCCTCAAATTCTATTTTTTGTTTGTTTTACCACAATTCTTTTTTGGGGGCTAGCTTATCTCTCTCTGGCCCCTTTCCATGAGAAACTTAAAATTCCTTAATTTCCTAGAATTTCTAGATGGAGCCTGGGTGGGCAATACAAAGCTGAATTTGTAAGGATTTCTGCAATTATCCTACATAAATCTCACTCAAACAAGAAAGTAAAAAGCTGGCTTGCAAAGAGAAAGAGGTATTATAAAAACGTAGCTTTACAGTCTTTGTACAAAAATATGTGTAGTAACTAAACATTCAATCCACCATCCAATAAATAAGGATGCCAGAGTAACTCATATGATCCATGCAATAAAGAAGGCAGTGAGGGAGGAAAAAGGTGTTCAGAACTTGCTTATAGAGGGTGAAGGGAAGGTTTGTTTTTTAAGAGGCCACAGAATGAAAGGAAATACGCATGAAAGATTTTGACATGAAAGATTTTGACATAGAGAGCCTAGGAATGTAGAATTTAAAAATTTTTGTTGAAATTGAGGTCTGTCTGTCAACTTTTTTTTTTGGAGGAGCCTGTTAAATGACTAAATTGCTTTAATGACTTTTTCTTAAGTGAGTCTCTGTTGGCCCTCTTGCTTCCAGGCAAGATACAACTCCCCTAACTTTATGCATGTTACAAATAAATAGCATTATTTTACATTGCCTTTATTATCCACCTTGGAATGAATTAGTTTCAGGTAAGTTTTTGGAGGGTCAAGTTTACTCTTCTATCCACAGAACCTATGACAATATCTAGCATAAAATACATTGTCCGTGAATTAACTAATAGATGATTGAGTTAACAATCTAATTTTCGAATAGGGAAAACTTGCACTAATTGATGGCTGTTGTCCATATTGACAGGAATCATTTATTTTGTACACTTAGAAGTAGAGATGTAGAATATTTTTATTTTAATTTTCTGATGAGAAGGCACACATTGGAAAAGAATCAGGAATTATGAATGATGTTCGTGTCAAAGAGTGGTCAGCAAAGTAGCTATTCATATATTTATTCGAAATTTGGTTTCTTGCCGTTTCATTTCCACCCAGCCACCAGTGGAAATGATACTTATAAATATTTTATTGAATGGCTTTCATTTGAACACAAGTAGTAAGTAGAGGAGCAGATGCTTCTGCGTCTATGGGAGTGCCTTTGTGAAGAAGCCAAATGCCAGACTGCTTTGGCGAGAACTTTAATGTTGGCTAGCTCTCTGGATCAAGTGTCCTCATCAAGATTTATTATATTTTTCAAATTATCATATAATAACTTTTAAATATTTTATTAACTAGTTTTAGGAAAGCCCACTTGCTTCAAATTCTCAACTGAAAATAGCATAATTTGAGGATTATTACTACACAGTCTGTCTTCTGAACCTGACTGTTCTATGCATCTTGTCTTCAGCCTTACTTATAAGAGGCCATGTCCTCACCGTCGCTCTGTCTCACACCACGCATGTTGGCCTTTAATGATTCCAGGTGATTGATGTGGGGAACTTTGGTCCAAGATAAATTCGACACTACCTCTTTTTTCTCTCCTCAGGGTCTCTACTATGCCTCTTCCTTTAACTTGACATAGCTCAATCAGTTCTGCCTTGGCCAAGATTTATTTTACACTCGTTAAAGGTATGATTTATCTCTCCTGGTAGTATACTATATTTGGCCACACAGGTTCCTGAGGGAGGTCACACAGGGGACATTCAAGCTGAATTACATTATTCATACTCCATGTTAGGTTTTTGCCACAAATTCCTGGTTTCACTATGGGAAGTTGGACATTGTATCATGAATTAAATAAAGTGGCTGGCTTAAACAGGACAAATACGTTTCTTCCAGAAATAGTTAATTGCATGGTTGATTTCGTGACTCAGTGATTGAGATGGCTTTCCTTGGTCTTCTGAACATGTTGGCAATATGGTTGCTAAGGCTGTTCCCATCATATCATATCCAGCCAAGACAATTACAAAAGAAAGAAAAGAATTACAAAAGAAAGAAAAAGCAGCACTGGCACCTGCATCTCATTAGCCAGGGGCCTGCCACATGGTCAGCCCTAACAGGGTGTTGTTTAGGCCAGTCTCAATGTCTACCACACTTTCTTTTACCACTTGCCTTCAGGGGCTGGGCTTAAAGTTTCTGCCCTGGTATTTTGCTTAGCCCTCCAAAACTGAGGGCATCTCTAAAATAGAAGAGCATCTCCATTTTATCAATCCAGTCACAGTAAAAAGAACTCAAACACACACAAAAAAGCAGGATATTTGTGTCACTTCATTTATCCCACCAAGTCCACCACTGCCCAGCACCACAGAAGCACAGTTTATCCCTGATGATCTCATTTGGTCCTTGATATATTGGTGTATCTCTTCTCTGAGGAAGAGAATTCATTTTTTGGAAATAGGGAAATTTCATCTCAGAACTACATTCCGAATGTAGGATTTACAACTTGGATAATGTTAGTTCCACACACCAGTGCATTGTTTAGGATTGTTCACATCAAATCTACTTTTTGTTTTTATCCTACTTCTCAAGTACATTGAGGAGTCAGAGTGTTACAGGATCAATTCAATTCTCTAGATTTCAAAGGAGTGTTAATACTTTACCTGACTTTTGAAACAAACAAAATATATTCAGTATAAGAATTTGTGTGACTTTTGTAGTGTTCTTTTCCTCCACCATTTTTATTTTAGAAAATTTGCAAAAAAGGAACAGTGTATAACTTTATGTCCCTCACTTACATTCACCAATTGTTAACATTTTCCCTCTCCAAATACTTAAGCATGTAGCTGTTAACAACAGAAATGTTTTTATATAACTACAATGGAATGTTCATATTGAAAAATTAACATTGATTTATTATTATATATTGCCCATATTTTAATTTGCCTAATTTACCCAATAATGTTCGATTTCTTGTTCCCCCCTTTTCTAGGACCCAATCAATGCATTTAATTGTCATCGTTCTGTAGTCTACTTTAATAAAAAACAGTTCCTGATCTTTTTTTATTTTCCTTTCATGACACTGATATTTTTTAAGAAGGCAAGCCATTTGTATTGCAGAATCACTTGATTTGTTTCTTTCCTCATGATTACATTAAGGTTAAACATTTTTAATAAGAATACTAGAGAGATGATTATGTATCATTCTCAGTGCATTATAGCAGTTCATGATGTTAATTTGTTCTACTATTAGCAATATTACATTTGATCATTTGATAAAAGTAGTATTCAACAAATTTCTCATCTGTGACATCTTTTCCCCTTTACAATTAATAACTAATCTATGAGATCATATGTTGAGACTGTGTTCCCAGACAATCTTTAACCCAACAATTTTAGCATCCATTGATAATTTGTGCCTGAATTGATTCCTACAATGTTGATTAAAAATGATGATTTTCTACTTTGACCATTGCTCCTACATTTATTAGTTGGCATTTTTCTATGAAAAAGAGATTTCACTCTCTCCTCTGCCTTTTGAAACTTAGTATTACTGTGGCTCATAGATTTGTTTATTACTTAATCTGTTATAAACCATTTCCATCATAATATAAACCATATTTCTTTTTAATGCTCAAATTCTCCCAGATTTGGCCAAAGGGAACCTCTTCAAAATTGTATGCCTTCTTGATATGTTCCTATCAACTTTTGAGAGAACTTCTTACTCTGATGTGACCGTATGTCCCATGCTTACCTTGTTTCTCTTGCACAGACCTAGAGGCAGCCATTTTCCAAGGAGCTCTAGCTTCTGTCAGAGGAAAATAGTTCCTATAGAATCAAAATCTAAGTGATCTAAACGCTCATTGTTACTGATGTACTATTGCTACTAACTTCATCAGGGAACAGAACTAAGAAATATCTATTTTAAAAATCATTAACTTGTATCTATAACTCCATTTCAAATTCAACATTATAGTATTTTTTTCTCTCCTCCCAAGGCACATTTGTAACTTTCTTCTTCCACAGTTGAAAATGAATGTGGTTGCATCAACATTAATATGTGTACTTGTGCACTCAATCATTGAAGATACATGAAACAGTTTCAGACTTATTACACTCATACCACTAACATTAAAAAAATTATTAATTAAAGGTCAAGATTTCCTTTTGTTTTTAGAATATATACCAATAGGAATATAGTCAGAGTATTTTATACAAAAGTTGCATTTTAGTTATTGTGAATCCAATTAGGTATTTGCTTGTATTTGTATTTTTTGCAGCTCTTTCTTGAGTTTTTCTTGAATATAAACATATTAATATCATTCAAAAGTCAAATCAGAAAATGATAAAGTCAGAGCAAGTAGAAATACTCAGTGAAGTCTCTTTTCTTTTCTTACCTTTTCTAGTGTTTCTGTATGTCTTCTGTAGGTAACAAGTGTAATCAGTTTTTAGTTTTACCCTTCCTGCATTTCTTTGGCAAAAATAAGCATATATACATACCACCATGCTCACAGATATAAACTTCTACCCCCTTCTTTTATTTTATTCATATTTCTTTATTTCTTAAAATTATTTACATTTATCTATAGTTAGCTCTTAGAATAAATGTTACACAAATTTTCCTCCTAGTTTGTAATTTATGTTTTAATTTTATTTATAATTTTGTTTTATAAAACAAAACATTTTATTTATAATTTTGTTTTATAAAACATAAGGCTGTTCTTTTTATGCTATTGAATTTACCAGTATTTTCTTTTATTACATCAGGATATTGAGACACTAGTAGAAAGATTTGGTCCCTTTGCCTATCCAGATTACATGGGAATTAATTCATGTTTTCTTCCATCTGTGTGTGCTTTTGTTTTGTACAATTAGATTTCTGATCCTTTGAGAGTTCATTTTTGCATAACCTATGGTATACAAATTCAATATTATTTTTCCCAGATGGCAATACAGTTGACCTACCATATTTACCATAAGTCTGCACTATCTACAATGCTTGAGGTGTCACCTTTACACTACACTAAATTTCTGTACATACTTGGGTTCTTTTCTGAACTTTCTATTCTGTTCTACTGCTCTTTCTGTTCAATCATACGCCAATAAACAACTGTTTTGATTATAGAAGATTTGTAGTATGTTTGCATATCTGATAAGTATATGCACTTTGTTACTCTTCTTCAGGATTTCAGATCTTCTGGCATGTTTTTTTTTTTCTATGATAACTTTAGAATTAACTTGTATAGCAAAAAATAAAATTATATGAATTTTTATTGAAATTGCACTCAATTTAGATATTAACTTAAAGAAATTTGTCATGCATATGATACTGAATCCAAAACCAAAAACCGTTTGTCATTTGGTCCAAAATAGTTTTTTATGCTTTTTATGAGCGTTTTAAAGTTTTATACTTAGAGTTTTCACATATTTCTTGTTTTGTTTTTCTAAATTTCCCATATTTTGTAGCTATTTAATTTTTTTAAAATTATTTTTCTGCAGTTATGATTTTTTGTGTACAGTTGAAGGCTGTTGGGTTTTTGATGTTCATTTTTATATTCTATTATGTTATAGGATATTATTATATGCATTGTTTTTTTTTTTTTATTTTTATTTTTTTTTTTGAGACGGAGTCTCACTGTGTCCACCAGGCTGGAGTGCAGTGGCGCCATCTCGGCTCACTGCAAGCTCCGCCTCCTGGGTTCACGCCATTCTCCTGCCTCAGCCTCCCTTGTAGCTGGGACTACAGGCGCCCGCTACTGCGCCTGGCTAATTTTTTGTATTTTTAGTAGAGACGGGATTTCACCGTGGTCTCGATCTCCTGACCTTGTGATCCGCCCGCCTCGGCCTCCCAAAGTGCTGGGATTACAAGCGTGAGCCACCGCGCCCGGCCTGCATTGGTTTTATAATTTCTTCTCTTACATTTCCAAAAAATAGTGATATCATTTGAAAATAGATACATTTTACTTCTTCTTTTCAAATTGACCAATATTCCTATACAATGTTAAACAGTAGTAGTTAAGTAGATATCTTTGCTTTGTTCCTGACCTGAGTATGAAGGCTTCTATTATGTGGATATGTGTGTGTGTGTGTATATAGTACTTATTTCTTTCAATATTATTAGAAGAATTATGTATCACATTTTGTCAAAGGAATCCTTGGAAACTAGTATTTTCTCCCTGGCAGTATCAATATAAAGAAATAAATGAATAGATTTCCAAACCTCACTTGGTCATGATGTATTACTTTCCTGTAGGTCTATTCAGTTCCATTTGCTGATGTTTTATTTAGAATTTTTACATCTGTATTTACAAGTAATACTTGTTTTTTGTTTGTTTTGTTTTCTGCTACCACCATTCACTATTTAATGATATATCTGTCTCATAAGAAGTAATTTGGAAATTTTCCTTCACTTTTAAAGCTCTGGAACAACTTATGTAGCAATTGAGCAAATAAATATTAATCATTTTATAGAATGGCCCTGTGGAACCACCTGACTTTGGTGCTAATTTTGGTAGGAAGTTTTTGTTTGTTTGTTTTGTTTTTTTCTTTCTTTACCTTTCACTATTCTCCAGTGAAACCCATCTATTTAATCTCTGTGTCTCAGGATTGTTTTTACTTACCGCAGGTTACCAGTCAGTTGGTAATTAAGTCTCTTAGGTTTGTTTTTGTGTTTCCAAAAATGCCTTTATGTTACCTCTGGGATAATTTCACTTGATATGAAATTCCAAATTGACTGATTTATTTTCTTTCAGCACTTTAAAGATATATCCTCACCATGTGCTGGCCTCCACTCTTTTCGATAAAATGTTAGCCAACATTGACATCAATGTTCCCATGCATTAATGCTTGGTTTTCTTGTTTTGTTTTGTTTTCCTGTAGCTACATTGAAGACATTTTTTTTTCTTTAGCTTTTCAATAGTTTGATAATCATACACCTAGGGGCTTTTCTTTGTATTTATCTTACTGGAGTAGTCTGAACTTCTTGCCTCTTTTTTTTTTCTACTTTAAGTTCTAGGGTACATGTGCTCAAGGTGCAGGTTTGTTACATAGGTATACACGTGCCATGATAGTTTGCTGTACCCATTAACTCATCATTTACATTAAGTATTACTTGTTTCTTTAAATTTATGTATTTTAATACATTTTGGGGGAGAAATTTCAGACATTATTGTTGAAAATATTTTTCTGCCACATTCTCCCTGTTTCACTTTTCCTTCCAAGGCTCCAATTATGTATAAGGTAAACTTTTTGATATTCAACCACAGGTCACTGAAGTTCTCATTATGTTATTTTGCAATTAGTATCTCTCTATTTTTCAGATGAGATCATTTTTGTTAATCTGTTTCGAATTCCTTGATTCTTTCTTCTGTTATATTCACTGTGGTATTAAGCCAAACCAGTGAATTTTATTTTGTTGGTATTTTTCAGTTCCAGAATTTAGAGTATGCTTGTTTCTTACCATTTTTATTCCTATGCTGAGATTCTCTACTTGTTCATAATTTTGAGCACACATATTCATTGCCTCATTGAGCATAGTCATATGGCCATTTTCAAATTCCTGTCTTCTAAGTTTAATATCTTAGTCATCTCAGACTTTTAGTTTATATTGGTTTTCTTTTCTCTTAAATATAAATCATACTTTCTGTTTCTTCAAATATTTAGTAATGTTTAATGTTATATTTATTGGATACTGTGATTGATGTATTACAGAAACTACGCTTTTTTTTTTTTTTTTTTTTTTTCCTTTTTTTGAGATGGAGTCTCCTTGTCACCCAGGCTAGATTGCAATGGTGCCATCTTGGCTCACTGTAAGCTGCCCCTCCCGGGTTCAAGCGATTCTCCCACCTCAGTCTCTCAAGTAGCTGGGATTACAGGCACCCACCATCATGCCCAGCTAATTTTTGTATTTTTGTAGAGGCGAGGTTTCACCATGTTGGCCAGGCTGGTCTTGAACACCTGAGCTCAGGTGATCCAACCGCCGCGGCGTCCCAAAGTGCTGGGATTACAGGCATGAGCCACAGTGCCTGGCCTTATAATCTTCCTAATTATGACCATTTTTATTTCTTTGCTTTAGCAGTTTACTTGGCTGAATTCTAACTCTAAGCTGTCTCCCTACTGTGATAAGACCCAGTGACAATTTTCGTTCAGTTATTTTAGCTTTGGATAGCTTTTTGGAATGTGCATTGTACATTCATAGTTTAGGGGTCAGGCAGAGATTTAGACAGAGTTAGTAAATCAGCTTTGAATCTTCCCAAGTGAAACTCCCTGCTTATCAGAATTTCTACTTTACTTTCTAGCTGTGGTGATAACCCAGAACCTAGTCTCTGATTTTTCATGCCAGTAACACTTCAGGTTTCTAGTCAAGTTTGCACAAACCAATGCAGCATGCATATTACTATGCTCTGCCTCCAGGCAAAAAAAAAAAAAAAAATCATAAAATGGGACACTCACCTAGTATTTTATTCTTCAAATGTTGATGTCCTCTGGCTTTTATCTGCTTTTGCCAGCTCAAGGGTGCTTTCAACTATTATTCTATTATTGTTTTTATCCAGAGTTTATAAGAGTTGTATTTTATTTCTGATAATTATTTTTGTTTTGTTTTATTTTTCTGAAATGGAGTCTCACATTGTCGCCTGGGCAGGAGTGCAGTGGTACCATCTTGGCTTACTGCAACCTCTGCCTCCCAAGTTCACATGATTCTCCTCGCCTCAGCCTCCCAAGTAGCTGGGATTACAGGCACCCACCATCACACCCCACTATTTTTTTTTTTTTTTTTGCATTTTTAGTAGAGATGAGATTTTACTATGTTGCCAGTCTGTTCTCCAACTTCTGACCTTGTGATCCACCCACCTCGGCCTCCTAAAATGCTGAGATTACGGGCGTGAGCCACTGTGCCCAGCCGAGAAAATTTAAAAATCGTTTTGACATGATTTGTGTGATGTGCACTCATTTAAATTTCTGTGTTATAACTGGTATTTTTTATTTCAATTATGTTATACTAACTTATATTTATTTTGCATAATGTTTCATATTTGCAATGTTGCTTTCTTTTCGTGGTCTTATTTTACTTTTACTCCTTTTGGCATTAAAGAAAAGTTTTACTTTTGTTCTCATATTTAGCTTGATATTTATATCTTTTGTAATGCCTATTGTTTCTTATTTATCACTTAACTATTTGGCTTTTACCTTTAATTATTTTAATTTTATTTCTAAATATTAATATGGCATAATCAATATATTCATTTTACTTTTTTATCTTCTACTTTTCAGTTGTATTACCTCTGTATTGACAGAACATACACTATTCATGCAATATATTTCTTGTCACCCTTTTGCTTTAAAAACATTTGGAGAAATATTCTACATATGCCATTTATATAGTGAATATACATAAAATTATAGAACAAAATTAAAATCAAACACATCAATCATATCACATCATTGCAATGATCATGGTTAGTTCTTTTGCTAAAGTCTCCCCAGAAATGATTTGGTTAGCTTAGAACTTATATACTAGTAGATTCCTCTAAAAGGGCTTTTGAATATAGTATCGCCTGGTTCTTGCAAGTTATATCTGATTTATCTCTTTAATATTTTATGATAGCTTGGCCTTATAAAACATCATTTAGTTTAAACTTTCTTAAAATTTCTGAAAAAAATGCTATGTCCTGCTGTTTTGTTTTGTATATACTTATTATAAAACCTGATGGCAATATTAATTTTCTTCTTTTAGTATATAATTTGGTCTTTCTCTCTACAATCCCGAGATTTTGTTTACTTTTGTTTTTCTTTAATATTAATTTCTAAACATTGTATTATTATATGTTTTGAATTTCTTTCTGATAGTTTTCCCTAGAAATATTGGGCCCTTAAAATAAGTAAATGTAGCTTTTTGATATAAAAAAATGCTTCTGAAAAACAGTTTAAAAAAAATTCTGTTCTATTGTTAACTTTTTCAAAAAACCTTTTTCTTCAGTTTCATTCCTGATGGTCATTTTCTCTTTCAAAACTTTCTGATTTTTTTAAAATCTGTTTTTACAATTCCAATTTGTTTTAACATATCTACAAATGCTTGTTTAATACTATTTAACTCAGGTTAGGATGTTATATTGTAGGTTCTTTCTGCTTCATGACTGGGAAATTTTTTATAAGCTCAAAATTTTGATTCTTATATTCTGTTTCTTACTATATTGCTTTGTAGGGACATGGATGACCACTTGTTGATTTCATAATATTTTATCCTCTGGGATGATTAAGCACTGGTATGCAGACATGGCTGAAGAATTTTAGATAGCTTACTAAATTGTGTAGTCTGAGAATGTTCTTTTCTATTGCTATAGTGAAATACAGTCTTTTAGGATGGAGCAGTTCTGTTTTCTTGCTTTTAATTTAATTTTTTGCTTACTTGTTTGAGTGTACAGAGAAAAGCTAGTTTTATATACCCTTGATATTAAAAGAAATCTTGGCTACCTATACAAAACTTGATATATATGCTTCCTTTTCTTGAGTTTCTTAATAATAGTCTTTAATATCTGCCTATTATTTTCTTTTCCGTTTTTAGTGGCAAGTCTCGAAGTAATGGCTACCTTTTTCAAGTTTCTTCATTTTCACCAGAAGCAGTGCCTTCCTGAGCCTTCCACCTTGAGTCTTCCCCTCAGAATTGCTTTGAATTCTGCAAATATTGAGTGCTCTGAACTGCTGGTAACAAACCTTTCTCAAATATGTTTATACTAAGTATAAGACTTTCTCTTTCTGGGAGTAATTTTGTCTGTGTTTCACTACTCTTTTTCCTTTGTTTCTATGTCTTATTTCTACCTCTTTTATTTCACAACCATGAACTTATCTGTGGAATTTGGGTGTTTTTTTTCCTACTTAAATATAACTTAATATTTGTAGTGTTTTCTATGTCCTAAATATGCCATAGACATGAGTCATGTGTGGTTTATTTGCTTCTTTTTAATTTATTTGGAATTTTTTGGAGAATGTGTATACATTTTTATTTAAGCTGTTGTTATCATCCTTTGAGATCTTGGAACTCCAAAAATTTATTTTTAACTAGTTTTCATTAACTCTCATTAGAAACAGAAGAACTAGAGTCATAGTGATATAATAAGTCACAATGATAAGTCATAATTAAAATATAAAAGTTTGTATGGCTTGAACACAAATATTTTAAAATGTCCCTATTACTGGCCTCTACTTTCAAAAATGTTTAATATAAACCAGCTCTGATAAATATACATCAGAAGGAAAATATTAGAGTTTTAGAGGTTGTCCACCGAGTTCCTCTTAACAACAAAATCAAAATCTGTCTGTATAGATTGAATAAAGCTCTAAAGTTTTTATGTCCCTCTAATACAGATATATATATATATATATATATAATTGTTATGGCTTCATGGCAAGTAGAGTACAATCTTTGAAATACAGTATTAATTAGTTAAGATATAGCCTCTTTGCTTTAAGCTTGGCCAGTTGATTTATTTTGACAGTAAGATGTTAGCATATTTGAATTAGCCAAATCTCTCTAGTCTGGACTAAAGACAACTGAAAGTGTCCAAGATGTAAGAGCTTGAAAGGTATTTACATATCTGAGTTTGCCTTCTAGAATTCTTGCCTTACCCATAAGAAAATTATGGCTAAAATAACTGTTATTCTATAGAGAAAAAAAGTAACATTGTGCAGACATGCATCTAATCTAAAACTTGAAGCCAAATTTAATCCAGATAAAATGAGTTTCAGATAATCCACAATGCATGGATGAGAAAGTATGCTATTGTTGTAAGCAACTGAGATTTGGGATGGTTAGTTATGCAATATCATTGTCACAGTTGTCAACAAAGAAAACAAAAAACTAAAATTGATGGTAGTAATTTTGAAACTGGGAAGCAGGTGGCAAGGGAACTATAATAGGAGGTTAGAAAAATGGTGAGCAAAGTCATAAAAAGTGGGGAAAATGTCAATCTGTGCTATGCAGTGACTAAATATTTGGTAAAACTGTCATCCATGATAACAGACAGGACAGAAAATATATCTAATGAACTTGTCATATTGATTGAGGAGATTTTGAGGTCGACTGCTGTAATCCCAAAGTGGTTTCTTCAAGCTGCATTTGATTCTATAAGACAGGAAAGTACTATAAGACAGGAAAGAACTGGCCAGAGTCAGAGTAGAATTGAAACTATGAAGAACCCAGAAATGTTAGAATGTGTAAAATTATCAAGTTAAACTGATATTCACCTTATTAAATACACAGTTATTAACATATAGCCTTAGGAGAAAAATTATTATTTGGTACTTCCAAAAAGATATGGTCCTAGAGTATGACAAAATAGGCATGTGGTTCTAATACCATTTTTAAGACCTCTGAAAGGATTAGATGAACATCTTATAGATCTTTTCAGCCAGAAAAAAAGGAAGGACTCCTAGGAGGTTGAAAGATATGGTCCCCTAGATATCTGATATACTCAGGGAAACTATAATTTCAATTAAAATGAGAGACATGTTTCAGAAGTAATTGTGGTTGTAGCTTTTGGAATATGACATTAACTATAATTAAATATATAGAAAATTTACAATTTGTGAGAGAGTTGGAGTAGCCAAATCTCTCTAGTCTAGACTAAAGGCAACTGAAAGCATTACAGATGTAGAAAGATCTTTGAACTTGCTACTCTCTTCAGTTAGAAAGCAGACTTAGACGTTTCTTCTCTGAAGTAAAGCACATTCTCCAAAGTATTTTCACAACATGAGATTTTTAGAAAAGAAAAAGGCTTAGGTGACAGAAAGGAGCTGTGGAGAGCAATGCACAAGGGAACTATTCCCAGAAATCAGACACACAGCCTAATCAAAAAACGAACAAACAAACAAACAAGCAAAACACATTGCCTGTCCCCAAAATAGGGGAACTTGGCAATATTTGTCTATCAGGAATATAAAATTTCTACAGACTATTTTTACTGATGTGTGCATTCTGTTATTACTCTTTCTGAATGGGAATGTTTATTATGTTCTACCCTGTTCTATCATTATACTTTGTATTCTGGTGGACTTTGAATCAGTTCATAGATATCTGGATCACAAAAAACTACATGTAGACATATTGTAGGTCCTCTGATCCTAGACCTTGAGTCTGCTGCCATGATGGAATGGGACTTTTAGGGGTGTTTGGATAAAAATGAGTACATTTTTCACATTGGTAATTTTGACCTACAAAAAAGTGTGAAAAACTGAATCATTACCCTTAATTGTTAACTCTTCTGCAGTAATGGTATACATCCACATTCCTGTCATGGTGGAAGCACTGTATTACCCAACTCTTGCTTTGGGTTTGATCTTATGACTGACGTTGGCCATAAAATGTTAATGAATGTGAAACCAGAAAAAAATATAAAATGTTTTTTGCACTTGACCTTTCATTCTTATGCTCTTGCCTTTCACCTGTGAAGGCTATGACTGGTAGCCTTGGGTTTTAAGAAGGCATAAAGATACATGGAGATGATATAAACCCAACTTGTAGTTTGGTGCGAAGTCCAATCAAGCCCAGCCAAGCACAACCAGGATCAACTAAACTTCAGATGCAGGAGTATAAAATGCTAATGTATTTATCTATTTTTCTGCAACTAAGTTTTGAGATTGTTTTTTACACAGCATTATTATGGTAATATCTAAAGCATTCACTCTTTTTTTATTTAACTAAGCACTTTGATGAAACTTTGAGAATGAAGAGAATGCTTATTGCATTGTCTGGAAGCAGAATGTGCATAAATGAATAAAAGGCTGAAATTCTTGGGATAAAAATTGGATAAATATTTGCAAGGAAGACCAGAGAGAAAGAGATTAAGAGACTGAAGCAAACATGGAGGTAGATAAGAAATGAAATATCCTGAAATCAAATAACAACTGGATCTTCAGGTTAAAAGTCTATACTGCTTTCTGGTTAAAAATCTCAAATCATAAGTAATATTTTGATAAACTTACCAAATGAAGTGTACAATTATTTCTTCTTCTGACTAAAATAACACTCAAAGTTTTGAAATATACTTTGCAAAATATTCTAGTGGAGATTCTCCATCATGGCACCCTCAGTGCTCAGTAGAGAAAAGTTACAGAGCTAAGTCATCCAGAGCACAAAAACCCTCTGATGACACTGACAGGACCAGTTATGACAGGTGACTCTCAGACTAATCAGAGCTTAGGATATTTTTCAAAGTGGAATAGCAAGGTATAGGGTTTCCTTTTTAGTTGCTAAACTTTGTATCTGGAGGCTAATACTCATATTCACAGTTTTCTTAAAGCTGTTCCCTTTCAACTTCTGCAAAATAAGGGAAACACAACAAATGCAGATATTGACAAATAAAAATTATAAGGCAGTAAAATTATCAAAAATATTTTTAAAAAGAAAAAGAAATTCCAAGGACTAGTTTGTTGAAAGAAAAATGAACAAAATGGATAAACAAAAACCACCATAACTAACAACAAATAATAAAATGAAATACCTTCAAGCAGTTGTAATACTGATGGTCCATGTGTAATACACTAGGAGAAACATCTTCTCAGACAGAAAAGATAAGCCTTCAAGTATATTTTGTGAATCCAATATATCAGCAATCTCCCAAATGTGAAAAAGCAACACATTGAAAGGGAAAAACAAAATTCGATATTGCTAAAGAATAGGTATGCAGAATTCTTTGGTTAAATAATTGTACAAAGAACTATGCAGTATATAAAAATATCAACTAACTTAGCCATGTGGTGTTTATAGAGCAAGGATTTTAAAAGATTTGTTTAAGTGATTCCAATATGAGTTAGACAAAATTTTTAAAAACATTAGAACTATATAAGTAGTTTATGCAAGGGCATGTAACAGAATAATGCCAAAATAGGTAGTTCCTTGACATAATAAATGTGATTAAATTGTAGCCAGCCACCATTCTGTCCAATTGTAGAAAAGTAGGATTCGCTTTGAAGTTAGGACAACCACACAAACCTACCCTCAATACTGCTATTTAACAATACTTTGAAAGTACTAGCCTATACCTTATTCTGGAGATTAAATATAAGTAAGTAGGGATATTTTTATTTATTATTTGATATTAACATGATGTTTTGACTGAAAAAATGAGGAGAAGTCATTGAGGAAACATCTATAGGAAAAATATGACTTCATTAAGTTGGTGTTGTCAAAAAATTAATGTACAAATTCTAATGCCTTTTGTTGCAAAATATAATGTAAAAAAAGACTACATAAAGGGATCATAACCAAAATATACAACTAGGAATAATCTTACATGATATTTGTAATAATAAACAAAATAAATAAATTACTGAATGACATAAAGGAATATTTAAATAAATGTAAAAATATAATGTATTTTGCAAAGAGAAAAACTGGAAAAACTCAATACTTTAATACTAAAACTACCTATCCTTCTTGAATTTATCTAGAAATTCTATGTGGGCTCATTTGAAACATTAATGGAAATATTTTTTGTTATTTTTCCCCAGAACTTGAAAAAGATTGATACTAAATTAAATCTAAAAGATGGAGAAAGAACTATAAATTCTTCTAAAAGATAGAGAAATGAGAGCAGACTATCCTTAAAATTGGTAGAATTATTACTTTGTATGAAATTACATGTGGCCTGTAATAGTTTATAGAATATAACATGATATAATGAGGTATAATACAAATCTGTGCATGTATAGGAATTTTTTTCAGAAGCTAATGACAAACAAAATTTCCAAGTATTTGTACCCTTATCGAAAAATCAATTTGAACTCTTCATACTAAAAAATACCCTCACAAGAGCTAAGAAATCTCTATGAGAGCCAGGAGCTATTAACCCAGCCTCTAGTCAAGACATCATAGCCCCGTCACAAAGTCACCACCCATGTGCCTAGCCTCAAGGTCCACTCTAGCATGAGGTTGGACTCTACAGATCCAGCTTTCATGTTGTTCTCTTCAGTTATAGGCTACAGGTTGAGCCCTGACAGTCCCATGCTTCAGGCCTGCCCCACAGCCAGGCCCCCCTCTATAGCCCTGAAGTCCTGGCAGTCTACTGTGAACACAGCCTTCAGGTCTTCACTAGCATAGGAGTGGT
Organism: Colobus angolensis palliatus; assembly: GCF_000951035.1. Lineage (NCBI taxonomy): Eukaryota > Metazoa > Chordata > Mammalia > Primates > Cercopithecidae > Colobus > Colobus angolensis. Next base: position 5,117,200 of record NW_012115044.1, read on the forward strand.
ACCCACAAATCCCAGTTCCAGATTTCCCCCTGCAGCCCTAGGTACCATACATGCCCCAGCTTCCAGATTGCCCTCTACACCCCACACATCAATTGAGCCATGGCTCAGGCCCACCTTAGCACTAGACCAACCCCCACAGACTCAGGCTCAAGTTCTGCTTAAGCACCAGTTTGGCTTCTGTGGACCCAGGCTTTAACTTATCTCCCACTGACACACAGGCTCCAGGTCTGCCCCAGCAGACTAAAGGCCTAGGACTATGGCAGTGAAGACAGAGGCTCTAGGCCCAAACCCAGTGACCCAGGAAACAGATCTGGCCCCTATGGGCGCTGGAGGCAGGCCTTCCCACCTGTTTATATAGGCACAAGGCCAGCCTTCCCAAGGACTTCAGCAACAAGCCTGCCTGCAAACCCTACCAGACAGGCCACAGACAATCTCTTGATGAGCTGACTGGTGAAGAGCTTTGCTGCATAGACCATTCTGTAAATGCTGGAATAGATACCTGCTACTTCAAATGCACAGACACCAATACATGGTCACAAGGATTATGAATAATTAGGGAAGCATAATAACATCAAAAGAACAAAATAAACCAGTAACTGATTCCAAAAATGGAGATTTATGAACGATCTGACAAAGAACTCGAAATAAATATCTTGATATTCAGTGAGCTACAGAGACATAGACATAGAACACAGAACACAGACCATATACAATTAGGAAACTAATATGTGAACAAAATGAGAAGTTCAACAAAGAGACAGACACAAAGAGATAGTAAAAAAAAAAAAAAAAAAAGCATTGAACAAATTCTGGAACTAAAGAACACAGTTAACTGAACTGAAAATGCCTATAGAAAGCTTCAACAATGGATTCTACCAAGCAGATAATTAATAAACCTGAAGATTTGCCATTTTAATTATCTAGTCAGAAGAACAAAAAGTGAAAAAGAATAAAAAATAGTAAAAAAAAAAAAAGCCTATGGGATTTATGGATGACCAGCAAATGAAGCAATCTATGAATTATGGAAATTTCAGAAGAAGCAGAGAAAAAAGATGGGTAGAAAGCTTATTTAAAGAAATAATGACAAAACTTTATAATTCTGGAGAGAGAATTAAACATCCAGATTGACGAAGCCAAAATAATCCCAAATAGGTTAAGTATAAAGAAACCTTCACTCAAATACATTTATACTCAAATTCTCAACAGTCAAAGATAGCAGCACCAGAAAATTGATTCATCACATATGACAGAAACTCTATGAGACCTTCAGTGGATTTCTCAGGAGAAGCCTTTCAGGTCAACAGGCAGTGGAAAGATATATTTAAAGTGCTGGAAAAAAGAAACCTGCTATACAAGAATACTATATTCAGCAAGGCTATCCTTTAGAAATGAAGGAGAAATAAGGACTTTCTCAGACAAAAAGGACCTGTGAGAGTTTATCACAACTAGGCCTGCCTTAAAAGAAATACAATGAGTTATTTACATTGAAATGAAAGGACACTAACAATACAAAACAGACATAAAATTTAAGACTTACTATAGAGGTACACTCTAGCAAATTTGGAATTCTCTAATACTATAATGGTGTGTATAAATCACTTTTAGTATAAAAGTTAAAAGACAAAAGTATCAAAAGTACTAAGTTACAATAAGTTAATGAATATATGATATATAAAAGATGCACATTGTAATATTAATAACATAAAATAGGAGGAGAGGATAAATTAAAGGGCAGAGTTTTTGTATATGGTTTAATTTCATATCAACTTAAAATAGACTGTTATTACTGTAAGATATTTTACTTAAGGTTAATGGTAACCACAAAGATAAAAACCACACAAAAAAGATAAAGGAATGAAGGCATACCCCTGTAAAAGTTAATCAATCACAAAGGAAGAAAGCAAGAGAGGAAGAATGGAACAAAGTAACTACACATTACTCAAAACAATTAACAAAATGGCAGCAGTAAGTCCTTTCCTATTAATAATTACTTTAAATGTAAATGAACTAAATTCTCTAGTCAAAAGACATTGTGGCTGAATGGATAAAACGAGATGCAACCATATACTTCCTATAAGAGATTCACTTTAGCTTTAAGGACACACATAGGCAAAAAGTGAAGGGACAGAAAAAATATTTCATGCAAATGTTAACCAAGAGACAGCAGGGATGGTTATACTTATTTAAGACAAAAGAGACTTTAAGTCAAGAACTGCTATAAGACATGAAGAATGTAATTATATAATGATAAGGATGTCAATTTATCAAGAGGATATAACAATTGTAAATACACATACACAACACAGAGAACCTTATTATAAAAAGCAAATATTAACAGAAATTAAGAGAGAATTAGACAGTAATACAATAATAGTAGGGGACTTCACTATTCAACAATGGGTAGGTGATGCAACAGAAATTCAATAAGGAAACAGGAGAGTCAAACAACACTATCAACCAATTAAGTCTAACATACATATAGAGCACTCCAAACATTCCAATCAATGACAGCAAAATACACATTCTCTTCAAGTGCATATGCAACATTCTCCAGGATAGATCTTATGTTAGAACACAAAACAAGTTTTAACAAATTAAAGATTGAAATTATATCAAGTATCTTTTCTGGCCACAATGGTATGAAACTAGAAATTACTAACAGGAGGAAAATTGGAAAATGTACATCTATGTGGAAGTTAACACAGTTCTGAACAAACAATGGGACAAAAAGAAATAAAATGAAAAATTAGAAAATAACTTTAGACAAATTAAAATGGAAACACAGTATACCAAAACTTATGTGATGTAGCAAAAACAGTTCTAAGAGAAAATTTTATAGCTATAAGTCCCTAAAATAAGAAAGAAAAAGTTATCAAATAAACAACCTAACTTTACAACTCAAAGGACTAGGAAAAGAAAAACTTAAGCCCAAATTAGAAGAAGAAAAAATAAATAAAAATAGATAGCAGGAAAATGACAAAAAGACTAATAAAACTAAAATTTTGTGTTTTGAAAAGATTTTTAAAAATGAGAATCCCTTAACTAGACTAAGAATAAAAGAGAAGACTCAAAATCAGGAAAGGGGAGAAATTACAAGTAACACATACATAAAAATATTATAAGATATATGCACAAAAATGAAAAATAAAAATAAAAATTTAATGATAAATAAATCTCATTAGAACTTGAATATATATATATATATATATAATATGTATGTATAGAACAATCACCATGAACAATCACATGTAACAAATTGGAAACCTAGAAGAAAGTGTATAGATTATTGGAGACATACAACCTACAAAAAATGAATCAAAATGAAATAGAAAGCTTGAAAAGACCAATAACACATAAAGAGACTGAATCAGTAATCAAAATCTTTAACAAAGAAAAGTCCAGGACTTAATTAATTCATAGGTGAATTCCATGAAATACTTAAAGAAGAATTAATATTAATACTTTTTAAACTATTCCAAAATAGTTTGAATGAAGGAGAACACTTCCAAACTCTTTTTATGAAAAAAAATCACTTTGATGACGCAGACACTACAATGAAAAAAAAAAAAAAACTGCAAACCAATATCCTTGATGAACATGGATGTAATATTTTCAACAAAATACTAACAAACTGAATTCAATAGCATATTACAAGAATCCTTCACTATGATCAACTGGGATTTATCCTTGGGATGGAAGGGTGAGAGCTCACAAACAAATTAATAAATGATTCATTATTTTAACAGAATGAAAGATAAATATCATACAATCATCCCAATAGATGCTGAGCAAGCATGTTACAAAATTCATTATCTTTTCAAGATAAAAATTCTTAACATGCTACACAGAGAAGAAATGCATTTCAACATAATAAAGACCATATATGACAAACTCACAGCTAGCATCATACTCTAGTGAAAAACTGAAAACTATTACTCTAAGATTTGGGAAAAGATATCTTTGTGATGTCTTTGCCTGATTTTACTCTCACCACCTTTATGTAAGATGCTACCGGAAAGCTTACCTAGAACAATTAGGTAACAAAAATGAGTAACACCATTTAAATTGGAAAGGAAGTACAGTTGTCTCTGTTTATAACTGACAAATCTTATATGAAGACAATCCTAAAGACTTCATCAGAAAACTGTTAGAACTGAAAGCATTCAGTAAATTTGCAGGATACAAAATAGCAAGCATACAAAAATCTGTAGCTTTTTATACTAACAAGGAACTATATGAAAAATAAAATTAAAAAATCTCATTTATAATAGCAAAATAAACTCATATTTAGGAATTAGTATGACAAAAAAGAGGTGAAAGATCTATGTACTGAAAACTACAAAATAGTGATGCAATCAATTGGAGAAGACACATACAAATGAAAAGATACCCCAAGTTCATGAACTGGAAGTATTATTATTGTTACAATGTCCGTACCACCTAAATTGACCTATGGATTCAAGGCAATTCTTATAAAAATTTCAGTGACATTTTTCACAGTATCAGAAAACACAATCTTAAAATACGTATAGAGCCACAAAAACCCTAAGTAGCCAAAGCAATATTGAGCAAAAGAATAAAGCTAACGACATTACACTACCTGAGATCAAAGGATGTTACAAAGTTATAGTAATCATAACAGCATGATGCTGGCATAAAAACAGACATAGAGATCAATGGTGCAGAATAGAATGCCAAGCAAAAAATTTCATACGTTAATGGTCAATTGATTTATGGTGATGCCAAGAACATACCTCAGGAAAAGACAATCTCTTCAATAAATGGTGTTAGACGATTGGATATACATAAGTATAATAATGAAATGATACTCTTTTTCCAAACCATATATAAAAATCAACTTCAAATATATTAAAAACTTAAGTATAAAATTAAAAGTGTAAAATTACCAGAAGAAAATATAGGGCAAAGATTGACATTGATTTGGGCAATACATTCTGGTTATGACTCCAAAAACACAAGCATCAGAAGCACCAACAGGCAAATGGGATTTCATTAAACTAATAAGCTCCTGCACAGCAAAGGAAACAATAAACAGAATGAAGAGACAGCCTACAGAATGGAAGAAAATGTTTGGAAACCATGTAGCCAATAAGGGGTTAATATCCAAAATATACAAGTACCTCAAATAGCTCAATTGCAAGAAAACAAATAATGAACTTATAATATGCACAAAGGACAAGAATAGACATTTTTCAAAAGAGGACCTACAAATGGCCAAAAGATATCTGAAAAAATGCTCAACATCACTAATAACCAGGTAAATGCAAATCAAAACCACAATGAAATATCACTTTACACTGGTTAAAATGGCTTTTAATAAAAATACAAAAGTACCTAGTATTAGAGAGAATATAGAGAAAAGAGAATGCTTGTATACTGTTGGTGGGAATGTATATTGGTAGCCATTATGAAAACTAGTATGGAGGATCCTGAAAACAATAAATATAGAACTACTTATGATCAGCAATTCTACTTATGAGTGTATATCCAAAGGAAATGAAATTAGTGTCTTGAAGCGATATCTACACCCCTGTATTCATGGCAGGGTTATTTACAATAATCAAGATGTAGTATCGATGTATGTATCTATCAATGGATCAATGGATAAAGAAAATGTGGCATATGTGTATATAAATGTGTGTGTGTGTGCACAAGCCTGTGCTTGTATAAGATGGAGTGCACTTCAGCCTTTAAAAAGAAAGAAATCCTATCATTTGTAACAACGTGGATGACGGAGGACGTTATGCTAAGTAAAACAAGTCAGGCATAGACAAATACCATATTCTCTCACATGAAGAATCACAAAAAGTCAAACCACAGAAGCAGAGAATAGAATGGTGGTTGCCAGGAGGTGGGGGGTGAGAAAGGAGGGGTTGTTGGACAGATGATACAAAGATTCATGAGACAGAATGAATATATTCTGAAGATCTGTTGTACAGCCTAGTGACTATAGTTAATTATAAGATATTGTATTTTTGAAAACTGTTGAGAGTAAGTGTTAAATGTTCTCACCACAAAAAATAACAAGTATGTGAAGTGATGGGTAGGTTAATTAACTTGATTTAATCATTTCACAATGTGTACCTGTATCAAAACATCACATTGTATGCTGTAAATATATATGATTTTATTTGTCAATTACACCTCAATGTAGCTAGGGAAAAGTAAAAATAAGTTGAAAAATAAATGAAGCCAGTCACAAAAGAAAAAGGGAGAATTTTTGTTCAAAAAAGCTGAAAAATCTGTGTATATAGTAGTTAGTAAGTAGAATGGATAAGGAGATGAGACTTTCAATTTTATTATTTGAATTCTTTTTCTATGCACCGGCATTAGAGGGCGAGGCATGGTGGCTCAAGACTGTAATCCCAATACTTTGGGAAGCCTAGGCCAGGAGTTTGAGACCAGCCTGGCCAACATGGTGAAAAACCTGTCTCTACTAAAAATACAAAAATTAGCCGGGTGTGTTGCAGTGAGCCAAGATCATGTCACTGCACTCCAGCCTGGGTGACAGAGTCCAGAGACAGAGTCCAGAGGTAGATGATCATCTGGGCCCAATTTGTGATTTCATAATTTACTATTTGTATAGCTTTGGAAAAATCATTTAATCTCTTTGATCCTCAGTTTATCTGTAAAATAGTAATAATAGTAAATAATCATAATATAAACCTCAGATAGTTTATATGATATGATATGATATGATATTAAGGTTAGAATGTTATTATCTACTGCCAGGCATGGTGGCTCACGCCTGTAATCCCAGCAGTTTGGGAGGCCAAGGCAGGCGGATCACCTGAGGTCAGGGGTTTGAAACCAGCTTGTCCACCATGGTGAAACTCCCTCTCTACTAAAAACAAAAATTAGCTTGGTGCGGTGGCGCATGTCTGTAATCCCAGCTACCAGGGAGGCTGAAGCGAGAGAATTGCTTGAACCTGGGAGGCGGAGGTTGCGGTGAGCCAAGATCGAGCCATTGTGCTCCAGCCTCGGTGACAAGACAAAGCTGTCTCAAAAAAAAAAAAATTATATTATCCAACACTTTAAAGCACAATGAGAAACACCGAGAAGATACAATAAATGCTGATTGCTATTATTTTAAAAATTATCATTATCTTCACTGTTTTTAAAAATATTTATAGAATTTATATATATATATATATCCACATTCAAGAGCACCATTTTAATGTTTTGATAAATTTATACAAAGCTACCACAATTAAAAACAGAATATTTGCATTACCACCAAGAGATTCGCTACTACCCTTTCTTTCAGTCCCCATAGGGATATGCTATTCTAATATATAATATTCTGTCACAGGCATATGTTTCCAAATTCTACTATAGAAGGGTGGTTTTGCCTATTCTTCAACTTTTCATAATGCATTCTTTTGTTTCTGACTTTTATCTCAATATACATTTCAGATCCATCTATGTTTTTGCATATAACTGAAGTTTTGCTTCTTAGTATCATTTTACATAAATATTACTCAATGTATTCCTTATTCTATTAATTAACATTTGAGTTGTTTCGATTTTGGAGCTATTATGAAGAAAGACACTATAAGCATATTATATACACAGCTTTTGTGAACGTGTGTTTTCATTTCCTTTTCCTTACTCAGAGTGGAGTAGAATTGCTGTGTATTTTATAGGAATGCTTCCAAAAATTGTTGCGACATTTTTACCTTCCCACAAGCAATGTAAGAGATTATCAATTCCTTATTTGCCAAAATTTGCTGTCAGTTTTGTTTTGTTATTTCTTATTATTTGTTTGCTTGTTTTTAGCTATTTCACTGAGTATGGAATGGTATCCCATTGTGATTTCAGTTTGCACTACACCTGTGGACTAATTAGGTTGAGCAGATTTTCAAGTGGTTTATGGTCACAAATATTTACTTTTGTGATGTTTAAGTCTTTTGGCCATTTTTATTCGGTTCTTTTTTTTTGTTATTGTCTCATAGGTTTTTAAAAAACATATTCCGAATATAAGTCATTAGTGAGATACATGTATTACAAGTATATTCTCCCACTCTGCAGTATTTCTAATTCAGTGCTATAAGTAACTCTGGTATGAAGATTTAAATAGACATGTTTGTATGAACCAGTGCTTCTGTTTCTCTTGAGAAAATTATCTAGCAGTGGGACTATTGTATCAGATGATAAATGTTTATTTAACCTTCCTAAGATACTGCCATGCTGTTTTCACACTGACACTACCATTTCTTTTCCCACCAGCAAGATATAAAAGTTCCAGTTGTTCTAACTCTTTGTCAACACTTGGTTTTGTTAGTTCTTTTAACTTTAGCCTAATGGTTATATATTAATATCCCATTGTGGTTTAGATTTCCATTTCCATAAAGCCTAATTGAATGTATTTTCATGTGCCCATGGCACATTCATTTATCTTCTTTTGTGAAATGTCTCCTCAAATTGTATGTTCATTTTTAATGGTACCATCTTCTTGTTGAGTGGAAGATATTTTATGTTCTATATTCAAGACCTTTGTCAGATAATATGTTTTGTAATGTATTTTCTCTTAGTCAATAGCTTGTCTTTACCTTTTCTTTAACCATTTTTTTTATTATACTTTAAGTTCTAGGGTACATGTGCACAATATTCAGGTTTGTTACATATGTATACATGTGTCATGTTGGTGTGCTGCATCCATTAACTCGTCATTTACATTAGGTATATCTCCTAATGCTATCCCTCCTCCCGCCCGCCACCCCATGACAGGACCTGGTGTGTGATGTTCCCCTTCCTGGGTCCAAGTGTTCTCATTGTTTGAGTCCCACCTATGAGTGAGAACATGCGGTGTTTGGTTTTCTGTTTGCAACAGTTTGAGAATGATGGTTTCCAGCTGCATCCATGTCCCTACAAAGGACATGAACTCATCCTTTTTTATGGCTGTGTAGTATTCCATGATATATATGTGCCACATTTTCTTAATCCAGTCTATCATTTATGAACATTTGGGTTGGTTCCAAGTCTTTGCTATTCTGAATAGTGCCTCAGTAAACATATGTGTGCATGTGTCTTTATAGCAGCATGATTTATAATCCTTTGGGTATATACCCAGTAATGGGATGGCTAGGTCAAATGGTATTTCTAGTTCTAGATCCCTGAGGAATCGCCACACTCTCTTCTACAATGGTTGAACTAGTTTACAGTACCTTCAACGGTGTAAAAGTGTTCCTATTTCTCCACATCCTCTCCAGCATCTGTTGTTTCCTGACTTTTTAATGATCGCCATTCTAATTGGTGTGAGATGGTATCTCTTTGTGGTTTTGATTTGCATTTCTCTGAAGGCTAGTGATGATGAGCATTTTTTCATGTGTCTGTTGGCTGCATAAATGTCTTCTTTTGAGAAGTGTGTATTCATATTCTTTGCCCAGTTTTTGATGTGATTGTTTGTTTTTTTCTTGTAAGTTTGTTTGAGTTCTTCGTAGATTCTAGATATTAGCCCTTTGTCAGATGAGTAGATTGCAAAAATGTTCTCCAATTCTGCAGGTTTCCTGTTCACTCTGTTAACTCTTTGTCAATTTTGGCTTTTGTTGCCATTGCTTTTGGTGTTTTAGACATGAAGTCCTTGCCCATGCTGATGTCCTGAATGGTATTGCCTAGGTTTTCTTCTAGGGTTTTTATGGTTTTAGGTCTAACATTTAAGTCTCGAATCCATCTCGAATTAATTTTTGTGTAA
>NW_012115044.1:5128183-5132641 GCF_000951035.1 Colobus angolensis palliatus
CAGAAAAGGCCTTTGACAAAATTCAACAGCCCTTCATGCTAAAAACTCTCAATAAATTCAGTATTGATGGAATGTATCTCAAAATAATAAGAGCTCTTTAAGACAAACCCACAGCCAATATCACACTGAATGGGCAAAAATTGGAAGTATTCCCATTGAAAACTGGCACAAGATAGGGATGCCCTCTCTTACCAGTCCTATTCAACACAGTGTTGGAAATTCCGGCTAGGGCAATCAGGCAAGAGAAAGAAATAAAGAGTATTCAATTAGGAAAAGAGGAACTCAAATTGTCCCTGTTTGCAGATGACATGATTGTATATTTAGAAAACCCCATCGTCACAGCCCAAAATCTCCTTAAGCTAATTAAAGTAAAATCTCAAAATACAAAATCAAGGGGCAAAAATCACAAGCATTCTTATACACCAATAACAGACAAACAAAGAGCCAAATCATGAGTGAATTCCCATTCACAATTGCTTCAAAGAGAATAAAATACCTAGGTATCCAACTTACAAGGGATGTAAAGGACCTCTTCAAGGAGAACTACAAACCACTGCTCAGTGAAATAAAAGAGGACACAAACAAATGGAAGAACATTCCCTGCTCATAGATAGGAAGAATCAATATCATGAAAATGGCCATACTGCTCAAGGTAATTTATAGATTCAATGCCATCCCCATTAAGCTACCAATGACTTTCTTCACAGAATTGGAAAAAACTACTTTAAAGTTCATATGGAACCAAGAAAGAGCCCGCATTGCCAAGACAATCCTAAGCCAAAAGAACAAAGCTGGAGGCATCATGCTACCTGGCTTCAAACTATACTACAAGGCTACAGTAACCAAAACAGCATGGTATTGGTACCAAAACAGAGATACAGACCAATGGAACAGAATAGAGCCCTCAGAAATAATACCCCACATCTACAACCATCTGATCTTTGACAAACCTAACAGAAACAAGAAATGGGGAAAGGATTCCCCATTTAATAAATGGTGCTGGAAAAACTGGCTAGCCATATGTAGAAAGCTGAAATTCTTTAACTATTTTTAAAATAACAAAAGTTTTTAAAATTTTGTTTTTTTTAATTTTATAATTCATGTTTTGTTTGTGTTTAAGAAATTTAGACTTTTTATTTTCCTTTATCATGTTTTGTCATTGTCACTGTATGGACCATGCACAGAATTTCCAATTTTATTCCTCAGTATTTTTTATACCATTATAAATGGAGTTAATTTTTGAAATTTATTTTTGTAATTATTCACAGCAAATATATAAACAACAATTAATATATCTTTATTGACCTCTCATATGCAATATTCATACATTCACTGATTATTTTTAGTAGCATATTTTTTGTTAACTACATTTTCCTATGTATATAATGTCATTTTCAGATAGTCCTACTTCTTCTCTTCTCATATTTTTAATTTTTAAGTTTCTCTATCTTGCCACTTTTCATTGGATAAAACTGATATTATAATGTTGCTTAAAACTTTGCCTGGTTCCTGATATTAGATTAAGATGTTTGAGACTTTAATTATTAAGTATAATGTTGTATGTCTTTCAAATATTTGTGATCAGATTGTAGAAATTTTCTTTAAATTTTCTTTCCTAAGACTTTCAATTCAAAAAAAAATTAAATGAGTATTGAATTTTTGAAATGCATTTTCTGCATCTATTAAATTTATTACATATTTTATGGCTTTATTCTATTAATATACTGAATTATAATTGATTTCTGGATGTTTAATCAGTCTTACATTTTCAGTAAAACTCTATTCAGTCATGATATGTTATCCTTTTTATACGTTGATGGATATAATTAACTAAAATTTTGTTAGGGATTTTCGCACCTGACTTCACTGAGTATATCTGTAGCTTCTTTGGTTGTGATATTTTTAGGTTTAGTATCACCATAAAACTGGCCTCATGATATGAGTTGGGAAATATTGCCTCCCCTTGTGCTCTCTGTAGAAGTTTCTGTATTGTTACTATAATTGTTTTCTTAAATACCTAATATAATTCACCAATAACGTGATTTAAGTGTCAAGGTTTTATTTCAGGATTCCTTTTAATTATGAATTTAATTACTTCAATAGATGTAGAACTATTCAGATTTTTCTATATTTTCTTATACCATATTCAGTAATTTGAGTCCTTCCAGAAACTTTAATTTTACCTACATCATCAAAATTTTTTCACATAAGTTTGATCATGATGGTTCTCTATTCTCACTTAATATCTATAACATTTCTAATTTTGTACTCTCTTTTATTCAAAATTTTAGTAATTTATATCTTTCTGATTTTTTTCTTGATCATGTTAACTAACTGATCATCAATTTTATTGATCTTTTTAATTGAGAAGCTTTTGATTTCACTGAATTTTCCACAGTTTTCTAGGCATTTTTTGTTTGTTTCTGCTTTTAACTTTTATCACTTTCTCCTTTCTGCTTACTTTTTATTTGCTCTGCTTTTTATTGTGTAACTTAGGCATAATTGCATAGTTTTGATTTTAGAACTTCCATCTAGTATATGCATTTAAAATTATAAATTTCTTTCTAAACTCTGCATTAGCTGTATTTCATAAATTTAACATACAGAATTTTCATTATCAGTCTGTTAGAAAACTTTATTAATTACCCTTGTAATTTTTGACCCTTCAGTTATTTTCAAAGTGTATTGCTTATTTTTAAAATATTGGTGGATTTTCTAGGTAGTCTATTATTATTAAATTCTAATTAAATTTCACTGTGGTCAGTGAATATATCATATTGTAAGATTTTAGTTTTTGAAATATATTAAGACCTTTTTGATGACCCAGCATACAGTTTATCTTTATGAATCATATCTTTTTGAACAAAATATTTATTGTAGAATTTCTGGGTGAAATGGTCTAAAACTGTCAACTAATTCAAATTGTTTGAGTTACTTTCATTTTCTGTATTTTTAAGGTTTTCAGTATACCCCAATCATTACTGAGAAGGAAATGTAGAAATCTCAATTTATAATTATAAATTTATTTATGTTTCCTCTTAGACTTCACAAGTTTGATCTATTTTATCGATTTGAAGCTCTGTAATTAGGTGCATACACATTTTGGATTATTATCTCTTTTTATGAATTTATTATTTTATCCCCATACCAAGATTTTTTTTTTTATTGAAACCTGTTGATATTTCTCATCCTGAAGCCAACTTTATCTAATATTTATATATGCACTCTAACTTTGTAAAAACATTTTTTTGAATAGAGTTGAGGTCTCACCACATTGCCTAGGCTGGTCTCGAACTCCTGGGCTCAAGCAGTCTTCCCACCTTGGCCTCCCAAAGTGCTGATATTACTGGTATGAGCCACTGTGCCTGGCCCACTGCAACTTTTGTATGACTATTGTTTTCTATGGTATGTATTTCTTTATATTTTTCTGTCAATTCATCGGTATTTTTATTGTTAATGTGCGTTTTCTGAAGTCAATATGTATTTAGGTCTTCTCATTTCTTCTGACAATTTCTGCCTTTGATTAGAATGTTTACACTGTTGACAGTTAATATAACTGAAATAGTTGAATTTATTTTTTATCCCATCTCTTCTTTCTTTTTTCCTCTTTCCTCACCATTTTGAAATTAAATAGGTGGTGTTTAAATTCCATTTTATTTCCAATATTAACTTATAAGCTATACCTCTTTGCTGCTTTTTACAATGCTAAGTTTTTATAGTGGCACATAGAGAGATCATCATGACTAGAGACATATGTATTCTTAACAGAGTTGAGAACCTTGGTCAAGCTCAGGGAATTTAAAACTAAAGGAAGGTATAATATTTACAAATGAGCAAGTTTTGATTTTCACTGGCTTAGGAGGACCTTTCAGGGACACATATATTAAAGGTTTTGGCTACCAAGTGAAATAAATTTCGGTAAGAAATTTAGGACCTGACAGGGACATAAACAAATAATAACAGCAGCAACAACAACAGTAACAGCAAAACTGGACAGGATGGTGATTAGATTCTTGTAAGTTCCCTAATGCCATATATTAAATACTTGAAAGGTGCCCTCGGGAGATTGTGCATGGCCAGATTATTCTCAAAAAATCTAAGTGATGTGTCCCTCCCATATCTTACAACTTATGCTTCATCAAAACTTTTCCTTTGTATCCCAGCAACTGTTCCCCGAGCTGAGGAGCCACAGCAACGGACATTTGAATGCTAGAGTTCCACCAGACAGAAATAGGGAAGAGTGAGAAGGTAAAACTGCTAAAAACTTAAGACTTGAATTTATATTTTGGATGTCCAGTTTTCTCTCTCTCTCTCTCTCTCTCTCACACACACACACACACACACACACACACACACATACACACACAGCAACGGACATTTGAATGCTAGAGTTCCACCAGACAGAAATAGGGAAGAGTGAGAAGGTAAAACTGCTAAAAACTTAAGACTTGAATTTAT
>NW_012115044.1:5132691-5138556 GCF_000951035.1 Colobus angolensis palliatus
ACACACACACACACACACACACACACACACACACACAGAGGCTTTCTCCTTGGTCAAATCTCCCATGCAATTCAGAATTGTAACATTAGGAACTTGGAGAGTGACACAAGTTTCATTTCTGGTATTAGACATTTTTATGATTATTTAACTCTCCCTGGTGAGAACTGCTTTTGATTAATTACTTTATGTCCTAGATGAAAGAGTGTTGAAAAACAATACCCCTTTACCCCCACTGACATAAAGCACATTAACCATGATCCTTTTTCCAGGATGTAAGCCTTATTCTTTCATTTGAGCTTCAAGTCACAAAAGTAAATCTGCTTTGTGAAGTCCACCACTGCCCCACATGCCAATGTATTCCATAACGTTTCTTTTAATTTTCCACCCCTGTATATGAACTTCAAAGTTACAATCTTTTCTGTTCAGCCTATATTCCACTCACATGCTGCCTTGCTTACTTCCCTGGCAGACATAACAATGGACATATGGCCATGGAATTCATACTTTTTATTCCTAATTTGTTCTTCTGCTCAAACCCTTGACTATTTCCTAATTCCCTAGACTAGTTGAAAGAAAAGGCCTAAGAATTCCTTACACATTTTCTTCTAAGACCCTTATAGAACACATACTTCTGTTCCACTACTTTATTCCTAACTGGTTTTCATTTAACCCTCCCAGACTTATTGCAACTCCTAAATAGAGAGCATTTCTATGTTAGTATGGGTCCTTCGAAAAGCAGATGCCAAGATGGGATAAAATATACAAAGACTTTATTAGAGGAAACCCTGTGAGAGAAAAATGAGAGAGCAGCTGGGGAAGATCAAGAGAGCTGTCACACTGCAATGCAAGGCTGAGCCTAAGTGAAGAAAAGAGGGAGGGAAGATTGGGTGTGAGTTTCTACTCTGTCCTGTAGTTTAGAGCACCTTCAGCAATGCCATCAGGGAGTCCTGTAGCCAGTCAGTCAGTAGAGCAGAGGTATTCGTTGTCTTACAGGACCATGATTACCTCAGCAGAGCATAGTAGTTGACTAGGAGCAACCTGTAGGAACCATGAGTTCTGCCCAAGTTTGCTGATATCTTTCTGAGCCCGATACCGGTACCCTTAGTCAATGCGACTTTTGGAGTTGGAAGGCTTAAAGGCACAATTCCTAATGCCATGTTTCACATCCTTTTCCAGAAAAGGAAAGAGATTTTGAATAAGGAGGTATACAATATTGATACTGTTCTCTTTTCACTAAAGCCTCTGCTTGAACCATGTATCTGGTCATAAATGGCAGATGAATACAGGCCTAGGGTTAGTGATTAATCTATATCAGGGTAAAAAGAAGTGATAGTATTTTCAGAGTAAAAATAGAAGAATAAAATAAAGGAAAACATCATCCAAAGTATTTAAAAATGCTCCTAAAGTCTTTTCAAACCACAAATACATTAATGTCATATATCTGCTCTAATTAAACCTAGCTTTTCTAAAGTATCACCATTAAGATAAATAGGGACAATTATTCATTTTGTTTTGCTTAATTATGTGTTGTAGGTTTAAACCCATTTTTCATTATAAATGTGCAGTGTTTCAGACACATTCTGCCTAATATAGGCTTATATGAGTAACATGAGATCCTAACCATCATTTATGACATTGCTTCTATAGGGAATTAATTCCAAGTTTCAAGTGATGAATTTACAAACGAGCTTTTGTGCAAGCCGGTGTGCAAACTGGAGATGTCTTATATCTTCCACAAGCATGCTATGTGATCTCTGCAAAATGTTTCCATCTCTGTTAATTGAGCTATAACACTCTGGAGCAGGGAAGTAAGCAATAATTATCTTTTATTTCTTTTTTCTTTTTCTAAAATTCACATCTGGGTACACAGAAACCCCTCCCAAGGCTTTCCTTTATCAACCACCCCCAGTTTAAACTTAAACATATATGTTCTGCAGCAAAAGTTATTTTTCTTGATTGAAATCAGAAGAGTAATTGATTTTGAAGAAGGAGTACTGATTGGAAGGAGACATGAGAGGGCTTCCTGGGATGCTGGAAATGTTCTGTATCTGTATGGGTTCATGCTTACATATGGGTATATAAATGTAATAATCTGTTGAGCTCTCTATTTAAGATTTGTGAGGTTTATGTAATTATACTTGAATTATTTTTTTTAAAAACTTAACTGATAAAAACTTAATAAGGAACTCTATAGAATGATCAAAGATAATGAATAATTATTTATAGTTAGTTAAGTTTATCCCAGCTATAACATATCTATATTTTAATCAACACTATTGTCAACTTTACCCCAAGACACCCATATAGAGTGATGCTAATATTTACAATTTTAAGTGCTGGTGATCGGTTGAAAGATTTATGTTTTAAAATGTTTTTAATATTTTTATGTTTTAAAATGTTTACTTTTGCATGTTTCAAATCAGCTGACTCAGTCTGACTGAGGGTGTTGCAATACTGAATTTGTTGAAGTTCACATTGTCAGCAAAGGCAGTAGTAGTGAGTAGATCTAGAGTGCAGGAAGCTGTTCGTTAAGAGTTTTAAGAGAAAAATATAGTTGAAGAAAGTTTACATTGCCTCAAATTGAAAGGATTAGACAAAGAGGGATTAGATAAGATCTTATCACTTTTGAAGGTAGAAATTTATTTCAGAAGCTGATGAAAACTAGTGACTTTCTCTCTTCAAAAGCACACACATATACAGAGGCACAATTTTGCATACAACTACAAGTATATTCACAGAGCACTTATCGCCCATTGATGAGCCACCTAAGGTTTTGTGAAAATCATACTAAAAATTCCTCTTCTAGAAAGACCCTTTGATATCCGAAATGTGTCAGGTGCAGTGATGTACAAACCAGAAGATAATGCCCACAAGAAGTTTACTAGCAATCTTAGGGATAAGACACACACACCTATGAAACAATTAGTAAATGATTGGCACAGACCACAAGAGATTATTCTGTTTTAAGGCTGTAAACAAAACATAATTTAGAATACTTTTTCAATAGTTTCCCTGTGTTTTGTATGGTGTACTTCTTATGTTTTTATTTTTTGTTTTATGATTTCATCAGAAGTTATATTTTCAGTGTTTATATAGATTAGAATTTACATACAATGGGTACGTGAGGAACAGATTCACAGAATGCAAAGTTCCTGGTGTATAGTTAAACATTTTTTACAACATGGGCTTGCAAAATCTCAAAGTCTGTTTCTTTTTCTCCTTGTTTTCAAGTAGGAAGTGAAGAGACTATGATATATTTTCAAAGGCCCTACAAGTAATTCAAAAGACTTTGAATAATCTAATGTTTTTCAGGTTGGGGGTCATGTAAACCACGTTGTACCCAGAGTGAAACAGGTAGAAGTGAGGGTGGAAGAATGTACACAATCACCTCTTCCTCACCTCCACAATAATTACCATTATTTTCTCTTTTCCTGTCCTCCTCCACCCAAAATATTTGCAACTAATCTGTGAGTCCCTCTTCTCTAGGAAAAAATTAAGGGCAGAATTTATACATCTTCTTTCTGATAGCATAGAAACTACCTTATTTCTTTTGTTTTTTGTTTTTTTTTTTCATTTGGAGTAGTGGAGGAAGTGGAAAGAAGTATAGAAATTATCTGACTTTTGTCTCTATTAGAGAAAAATTTCAATAAAAAATAAAAATTTTCAGAAATATTAAATTAAATGAGTAAACATGTATATATACACACCTGTTCATTTAATGTATGTGTGTGTGTGTATATACATATACACACACACATACAGATATGAACACACATAAATTTTATCTAGAAAAAATGATTTTGATTTGGCTTATTCCAGAAATTAAATGATAGAATATTGCCAACTGAAAATAATTTAGAATTTAACAGCCTAAGTATAACCTAAATGCCCTGAAGATAGCAACATTCAGCATTTTAATACTCTACTTGACATGAGAGCCTCAGTGTGGCATGAAGTAAAAAAGAGCTTACCATCTTCTGATCTATCATAAACACTTTAAAAGATGTGCATAGGTTTACAAAATTAATTAAAATGCCTTGGAAATAACAATCGCTTCATTACAAGTATCATAATTTTGGACAAAAGTACAAAGTATATACGGCACTCTCCAAGAACCTGGACTAGCCATTCATGAAGCACAGTAACTGAAGTTATTCTGTTTGATACCCTTTTCTCTTCTTAATGTTCACCAAACACATCCTCCCTAGGTAATGTAAATATATGTGTGTATGTGTTTACATTTACAAATGTAAAAATAATGTAAATATATGTGTGTAAATATATATATATATACACACACACACATATACATATAGTCCTTCCCACTAGAATAAAGGCACAGGAAGAGCAAATATTATCTTTGTCGTTTGTTGCCCTATCCTTACAGATAGGGCACAGATACTTGGACATAATACATGTTCAGTTAAAATGTTCTGCATGCCTAAGTTATCCCATTCTATCTTTCTGTCATAACAAATTACCACAAATATAATTAAAATAGCATGACTTTATTATTTCACAATTTTCTGTAAGTCAAGAGTTCAGGCACAATGTGTCATAGCTGGCTTGCTGCTCCACATTTCATAGACCAAAATCAAGACGTTATTTTCCAGGAGCTCTGGGGATGAATCCCTTATGAGCTCATTCATATTGTTGGCATAATTCAGTTACTTGTGGTTGTAAGATGGAATTTCCCATACCCTTGCTGTCTCTTGCTCAGGGGTCATTTGCAGCTTCCAGAAGTCACGTGCATTCCTTAGTCCTTGACCCCTTTCCCCTATCTTCAAAGCCAGCAACAGTGAGTGGAATCCTTTTCAAATTTTGAATCTCCATGACATCCCCCTCTACCTCATATCTTCTCTGTTTTTCTATTCTTCCACATCTCTCTGATGAACTCTACCACCTTTCTCTTCTGCTTTTACGTACTATGTGATTGCACTGGATCTAGCAGAATAATCCAGGATAATCTTCCTGTTTTTAAGGTCAGGTAATTATTAACCTTAATTTTATTTCCAAAGTGTCTTGGCTGTAGTACCTAGATTCATATTTGTTCAAATCACTAGGGGATGGCAATCTTAGAAATATATCTTTAGAATTTTGTCTATCAAAGTCCTAAAAAAGGAGAATGTGTATGAATTACTCAAGGTTCTTGGTTCATTGGAGAGAAGACACAATATAAACATTAGTTATGACTACTAACACACATAAGCTTTGTGTTGTGTTGGGCATGAAAATGAGAGTGGGCAGGTAGTTATTTCCATATGCATTTTTAATCCAAACATATTAAGGTACATTTCTGGCAAGTTGCCTTGAGTAGCTTGATTTGAAGAAAATGTTATGGGAATGGTTACCATATTTTAGAGCAGGTGCAACTAAGATCCCAGTGAAAACAGAAGAATATCAGGTAAAGCCAATTAACATGAGAAAAATATGTTGCCCTGGAATTGCATTTCCGCTATTAACTTTTTCTATTTGGGTTTACTGATATTCACAAATAAAACAAACATTTATTGTTTGGAAAGGAAGTTTCATTGAGAAAAACAAAGAAGAAAGGTAGAGAGATAAGAATACTTGGAGGTTAGGTGGAATAGAAACTCCAAGAAAGAATTAAAGAAAACAGATGTGAACATGGGAACAAAAATTTAAAAAATGAATGTTGGCCGGGCACGGTGGCTCACGCCTGTAAGCCCAGCCCTTTGGGAGGCCGAGGCAGGCAGATCACGAGGTCTGCAGATTGAGACCATCCTGGCTAACACGGTGAAACCCCGTCTCCACTAAACAAAATACAAAAAATTAGCTGGGCATGGTGGCGGGTGCCTGTAGTCCCAGCTACTTGGGAGGCTGAGGCAGGAGAATGGCATGAAC
>NW_012115044.1:5138626-5146506 GCF_000951035.1 Colobus angolensis palliatus
AAAAAAAAAAGAAAGAAACAAAGAAAGAAAAATGAATGTTGACAAAAGAAAGTTAGATAACATAAGGTTAAACTAGGCAGAGACTTAAGAGGAAGTACAAACTGAAAAGATTGAGGCTTTTCCCTATAGCTAAGGAATTACTTTTCTCTATTTTATACTTTGTCCATTAAAAATGTTCAAATGGACTAGAAAAATGGTAACCGTATTTGGGTATTAGTTAATATGCTTATTTCCCTCTAGCTTTATTCTCCTCTATGTAGTTAACACTCTCATAAATAAACAGAAACATTAGTGTGAATGCTTGCAATTTGGAGCTATTCTCCAAACACTTGTGACGGGCACAGGGTTATGAGTCTCCTAGATAAGAAACTTGATTTAGGTATTGAGATAAAGAAAACTGTTTCACAGAGACTGCAGCATACGAGGTGCAATAGATTGCATTGCTAACTTTTCATTTCAAGACTGCATTTGCATCTTCTCAATCTTTGGTTTACCTGCATCAATTTCTTTCCAATAGCTGTCTCCTAATTTCCCTTGGTAACTCCCCAAATGTCCTACATATAGCCCCATATCTGAAGCTAATATCACACCAATACATTCTTAGAATCTGAATTGGTACACAGACATTCTCTGGAGACATTCCTAATGAGTTTATTATCAATGTTCTTCCTTCATATTCCCCTTGTGGGCTTTTACTGGTTTCACCCATAAATGTGATTCTTACAACAAATTCATCTTTAAGAGAATCTCATATCTATCCTTTTCACTGATTTTGCACTACCTTTCTCCTATTCCTTTTTGTTTGGTGGATTTTATATATTTATTTATCTTCAGCCACCTTTAAAGCAACAGAGCAAGAATGAGCACCTGGAGCTACGTGAACATTGCTGTTTTTTGGGACTGAGTTTTCACTGAAAAATTCAATGTCTGTCTGTATGGGAGTGACTAAGTGGACTGCTGCCTGTTTAAAGTCATCCTGCTTCTCCTGGCATTCTCAGAACAGGCCCTACTTACTCAGTAGTCACCAAAACAAAGGTTTAATGACAGTTTCCAACACTTGTAGATAGAAAACTGTTCAGAATTGTGACATGAAATCCTTGTAAGTGGTAGTTCTTGAATATGTCTCTTTAAAAAGAAAGTTTGGTTTTCAGTACAGGAAAGATGTTAACCACTCTAGATAGCTTAAGACCAACCCTCCATTCTTCTTTCTTATTTGAATGATTACATTGACCCCTGATTCATTACTCAGTCACAAAATTAAAGTCTATTATGATCCAGACACATTCAAACATCTTTCAAAACCCATCTCTTCCTTTGCTGAGTATTTTTCCTATTAATTTTTACACACCAAATGTAATAGCCATTTTAAAATTGATTTGAAACTTTGCATTTGATTTTAACAGTATTTTATTTTTGTTTGTTTATTTTTGGCACTTAAAGATTATTCTCTGGCTAAAAATATTTGACTTCCCACTTATAACAGAAAAAAAAAATATTTCCTTCTTGGTCCAGCTTTCATGGCCTCACAAAATTTGTATATATCCTGCTTGTCCAGGCATGAGGGAACCATCTTTCTCCAAAATATTCTGTTACAATCAATGTGCTTCATTCATTGAAGGATCATTTTAAGAAACATTACATCTTCAGGGTTAAGCAATAATAATGTGAAGAAGCTCATGTATCAGAATAGTACTGGTTCACTCTCTAATTGGGCTGGCTTTTTCTAAGGACATTTGTAATTATTTTTTATCTTTTTAATTAATAGAATTCAATTTTAAAAGAAGTTTTAATCTTATAGAAAAATAGAGAAGAAAGTACAGAAAGTTCCTATATATCTCCTCATATGTGCTGGCCCACTGTAGCCCTCTGGCTTTCATTTTGTCAATCCTGTCTTAGATCATTGTGATCTATACTTACTTTGTACTCTTAAAATAAATGTGGCTCTCAGAAACAACTTATAAAAACTGCCCATATTAATTCCTACATAAGGATATCCAGTTTTCACAACATAATTTCTTGAAGATGCTATCCTTTCTCCATTGTGTGTTCTTACTATCTTTGTTGAAGATCAATTGATTATAAATGTGTAGGTTTATTTATGGATTCTGTTCCACTGATCCATATGTCTTTTTTTATACCAGTACCATGCTGTTTTAATTATTATAGTTTTGTAGTAAATATAGAGGTCAGGTAGTGTGATGCTTTCAGCTTTGGTGTTTTTTTCTTCTGTGTCTGTGAAAAATGTCATTGGAATTTTGATAAGGGTTGACAAACTCTGTAGGGCAATTTGGGTAGTATGGACATTTAATAACAATAATACTTCAAATTTTTGAACATGGAATATCTTTCTATTTATTTGTGACTTCTTCAATTTATTTCATCACTGTTTTATAGTTTTCAGGGTACAGCTCTTTTACTTTCTTGGTTACATTTATTACTAAGTATCTTTAATGCTACTGAACATGGGATTTTTAAAAAATATTTTACACCATCGTCTTAGTTTATTCTTAATGTTATAACAAAATAACCTAGACTGGGTAATTTATAAAATCAAAAATGTATTTCTTACAGTTCTGGAGTCTGAGAAGTTCAAGATCAAGGCTCCAGCAGATTCAGTGTCTGATGAGGGAAACTCTCTGCTTCCAATATGGTGCCTCCTTTCTGCATCCTCACAGACCAGAAGGTGGAAGGACAAACAGGGCCTACCTACTTCTCCACAGAACTTTTATACACCCTTATACCTCCTAAAGTTTCCTCTTTTAAATACTATCACGCTGGGTTTTAGGTTTCAACATACAAATTCTTGGAGGATACATTCTGACCATAGCAACTACACACAAAAATCAACTCAAAATTCTGTCTATTAAAGGTTGTATGTTTTTGTTGTTGTTGTTGTTGAGACAGAATCTTGCTCCATTGCCCAGGCTGGAGTGCTGTGATGTCATCTTGGCTCACTTCAGCCTCCTCCTCCCAGGTTCAAGCAATTCTCCTGCCTCAGCCTCCCAAGTAGCTGAGACTACAGGTATGTGCCACCATGCCCAGCTAATTATTGTATTTTTAGTAGAGAGGGAGTTTTACCATATTGGTTAGGCTGGTCTTGAACTCCTGCCCACAAGTGATCCACACACCTCCCAAAGTGCTGAGATTACACACATGAGCCACCATGCCTGGCCTATTAAAGGTTTAAATGTAAGACATAAAACTGCAAAACTGCTAGAAGAAAGCAGGGGGAAAAAACCCTCCTGAAATTGTTCAAGGCAATAATTTTTTGTATATGACTCCAAAAGCACAGGGATAGATAGCAAAAACAGACAAATGAGATTTCATCCAACTAAAAAGTTTCTGCACAGCAAAGGAAACAACAGAGTGAAGAGACAACCTACAGAATGGGGGAATATATTTGCAAACCATACAACTGATAAAGGGGGTAATATCCAAAATATGTAAGGAACTCAAACAACTCAATAATGAAAAATCAGGGGCAAAAATACCTGAATAGACATTTCTCAAAAAAAAAAAAAAAGTCTGCAAATAGTGAACAAACATATTGAAAAATACTCAACATTACCAATCATCAGGGAAATGCAAGTCAAAACTACAAGGAGATATTGTCTCACACTTGTTAGGATAGCGGTTATCAGAAAAAGGGAGAAATGTCGGCAAGGATGTGAAGCAAAGGAAACCTTTGTAGACTGTTGGTAGAAATGTAAGTTGGTCTAGTCATTATGGAAAACAGTATAGTTTCTCAAAAATTAAAAACAGAACAATCATATTAAATAGCAATCCCACTTCCGGGTATATTTTCAAAGGAAATAAAGCAAGAATGTTGAAAATATATCTGCATTCTCATGTTTATTGCAACATTATTCACAATAGC
Organism: Colobus angolensis palliatus; assembly: GCF_000951035.1. Classification (NCBI taxonomy): domain Eukaryota; kingdom Metazoa; phylum Chordata; class Mammalia; order Primates; family Cercopithecidae; genus Colobus; species Colobus angolensis. The sequence continues at coordinate 5,142,504 of NW_012115044.1, forward strand.
AAAGATATATAATCAACCTAAGTATCCACCAACAGATGAATATAGAGAAATATTTATATATGTGTATATATATGTATATACACATACACACAATGAAATATTATTCAGCCTTAAAAGAGGAAATCCTGTCATTTGCAACATGAATGAATTTGAAGGAAATTATGCTAAGTGAAATCAGACAGGCACGGGAAGATAAATGCTGCATGGTCTTACTTATATGTGGAATCTGAAAGTAAAACCCATAGAAATATAAAGTAAAATGGTAGTTGCTAGGGCAAGATAGGGGAAAACAGGGAAGTATTAGTCAAAAGTAAAGTCATGGTTTTATACAAGAAACAGTTCTAGAGGTTCTGCTGTATGGCTAGTGCCTAAGGTCAACAGTACTGTTTCATATAATTAAAATTTTACTAAAAGGTTAGATCTTATGTTAAAAGTGTTATTATCATAAAACAACAATAGTGATAACGAAAAAGGATGGGAGAATACTTTATGGTGATAGATATATTTGTGACATAGATTGTGGTGATAGTTTCATTGTTACACTTATCTTGAAATTCAAGCTGTATACACTAAGTATGTATAGCTTTTTGTATGTCAATCATACCTCAAAAGTGGTTTTAAAAGTGATTAGACTTAATTCTTTGTGAAAAACTCATTAAAAGATAACAAACTTTGGATTTTTCTCCTTAACACTTGGAGTGTGGTGCTACAACATTTCTTGCATTGGTAGGCCTAAATGCTGTACTTTCTTTAGGCGCAGTTAATGGAATTTAAGCAGCTAATCCAAAAAATCATCCAATAATACTGATTTTATTGGTGTACTTTTTAATTTTGAAAATTTAGATCTTTATTAACATAACTGTGCTACTTCATGTGTTCTGAGATGCAGAAAATGGGCACCAAGAAAGAAACAAGCAAGCGAGAGATTTATTGGAGGTGACTGAACATCTTTAAAGGATAAAGAAGGAGGGAAGCAGGCTTGGAGAAAGCCTGGACAATAATGCAAGTCTGACATCTGTGAGTAAAGGAGAGAGAAGAAAGAGTTGTAAAGAAATGCCATTAAACCACAATGTTAGGCTAACAGGGTATCCTCAAGCTAAAGCTACTTGTTGAAGGAATTCCACATGGAGCAGAATAGCCCGATTTCTGCTCTTTCAGCCAACCTTAGTTGTCAGCTGCAAGCACCTCAGAGGAAATGTCCATGGTGGATTTGAAAGTCTAGCAGCTAAAGGCTGTTAATCAGCTATGCAACCCACAGCAGGTTTATTTAAAGGTACAACAAGTGGGAAACCCTCATGGTTACCACAGTAGTTCAGCAAAAAATCTCAAATAACATATTTATTCAAAGGACAGATATAGCAAAACAAATATATAATATTTTGGGTATTATTATCTGACTTCTCCATAATCTTTAATTTTCCTTTTTACTCTTTAACTCCACCCTATTTTTCCGCCAGGGTTTATTAGAACTGAGTCACTCTATCTGAAGTTTCTTAGGACTATTAGGTTTATTACATTCATATGGTAAAATCAAATGTAACATATCTCAGGTGTGGCAGTAATAAGATTAAAATATATACTGATTTATGCAAGCAATAAACTGTACATCTGGAAAAGTTACATGTAAAAACAGTTTTAAATTAAAATACTTTTACCTCAGATTTTTTTTATTTTAAATTTTTATGGGTACATAGTAGATATAAGAGGTATTTTGATACAGGCATACAATGCATAATAATCATATTAGGGTAAATGAAACATCCTTTCCCTCAATTATTTATCCTTTCTTTGTGTTACAGACCATTCAATTTTACTCTTTTAGTTGCTTTAAAATGTACAATAAATTGTTGCTGACTGTAGTCACCCTGTTTTGCTATCAAATGCTATATCTTATTCATCTTATATTTTTGTAACCATTAACCATTCCACTTCCCCACTGCTTCCCACTACCCTTCCCAGCCTCTGGTAACCATCATTCTACTCTCTATCTCCATGAGTTCAATTGTTTTAATTTGTAGCAAACACAAATAAGTGAAAATATGCAAATCGTGTCTTTCTCAGCCTGGCTTATTTCACTTAACCTAATTACCTCCAGTTCTAGCTATGTTGTTGCAAATGACAGGGTCACTTTTTTTATGATTGAATAGGACTCCATTGTGTATAAGTATCACATTTTCTTTATCCAATTACTTGTTGATGGACACAGGTTGCTTCCAAGTCTTGGCTATTTTGAATGTGTGGAATAAACATGGGAGTGCAAAACATCTCTTTGATATACTGATTTCCTTTCCTTTGGGCATATGTTCAGCAGTGGGATAGCTGGATCATATGGTTGCTAAATATTTAGGTTCTAAGGAAGCTGTAAACTGTTCTATATTGTAATTGTACTAATTTACACTCCCACTAACAGTGTATGAGGGTTCCCTTTTCTTTGCATCCTTATCAGCATTTGTTATTGTCTGACTTTTGGATATAAGTCATTTTAACTGAGGTGAGATCATACTTCATTACAGTTTTGACTTGCATTTCTCTGATGATCAGTGATGTTGGGCATCTTTTCACATAGTTGTTTGCCACTTGAATGTCTTCTGAGGAATGCCTGTTCAAATCTTTTGCCCATTTTTTAAGTTGGATTATTAGATATTTTCCTATAGGGTTGTTTGAGCTCCTTATTTATTAATCTCTTGTCAGATGGATAGTTTGCAAATAATTTCTACCATTCTGGGTTGTCCTTTGCTTTGCTGTGCAGAAGCTTTTTAAACTGATGTGATCCCATTTGTCCATTGCTTTGGTGATCTGTGCTTGTAGTGTATTACCCAAGAAACATTTTCCCAGTGAAATGTTTTCCCAGTGGAGAAACACTGGAGAGTCCTCCCAATGTTTTCTTGTAGTAGTTTCATAGTTTGAGGTCTTAGATTTAAGTCTTTAATCCATTTTGATTTGATTTTTGTACATGGCAAGAGATAGGGGTCTAGAATTCTTAATTCTTCTGAATATGATCATCCAGTTTTCTCAGCACCACTTATTGAAGAGACTGTTGTGTTATTTCTCCAATATATGTTCTTGACACCATTGTTGAACATCAGTTTACTCTAGATGTATGGAATTGTTTCTGGGTTCTCTATTCTGTTATATTGATCTATGTGTCTGTGTTTATGCCACTGCCATGCTGTTTTGGTTACTTATAGCTCTGTAGTATAACTTGAAGTTGGGTAATGTGATTCCTCTGCTTTTGTTCTTTTTGCTTAGGCTAGCTTTGGGTATTCTGGGTCTTTTGTGGTTCCCTGTAAATTTTAGGATTTTTTTTTCTGTTTCCGTGAGGAATACCATGGTATTTTGATACAGATTGCATTGAATCTGTAGATTACTTTGGGAAGTATAAAAATTTTAACAATATTCATTCTACAATCCATGAGCATAAAATATCTTCCATTTCTTTGTGTCATCTTCGATTTCTTGCAGCAATGTTTTATAGTTTTCATTGTAGAGATCTTTCACTTCTTTAGACAAGTTTATTCCAAGGTATTTTGCTTTATTAGTAGCCATTATAAATGGAATTAATTTCTTGATTTCTTTTTCAGATTACTTGATATTGGCATATAAAAAGGTTATTGACTTTTGCATGTTGATTTTGTATCCTGCAACTTTACTGAATTTATCAGTTCTAACAGTGTTTTGGTGGATTCTTTAAGTTTTTCTAAACATAGGACTATATCACGTCTGGGTGTGGTGGCTCATGCTTGTAATCCCAGCACTTTGGGAGGCCGAGGTGGGCCGATCACAAGGTCAGGAGTTCGAGACAAGCCTGGCCAACACAGTGAAACCCTGTCACTACTAAAAATACAAAAATTAGCTGGGCGTGGTGGTGGGCACCTGTAATCCCAGCTACTCGGGAGGCTGAGGCAGTAGAATCACTGGAACCCGGGAGGAGGAGGTTGCAGTGAACCGAGATTGTGCCACTGCACTCCAGCATGGGCGACAGAGCTAGACTCCATCCAAAAAA